>NW_028188174.1:41516-83908 GCF_964204655.1 Triturus cristatus | reverse complement strand
GGGAATTCATGGGTGTGCAGGAAGATTGGGAGGAATCGATCGATGGGAAGGGTGTTTTTCGTGAAAGTCGAGGAAGGAAGGAGCTGCCATAGGAGCCCATGTTAAATGTGAGTGTTTACATGTTTTTGGGGTTCGATTGCAGGGTGTTCCAGGTGGTTCCAAGTGGATGTAGTTAGCTGGGATCAGAGGTGGGAAAGTCTAATTTTGTTTGCAAGTGTTTTGAAGAAAATTCATGGAGGGGAAGGGGTGTTTTGGGCCTAGTTTGAAAGTGCATTTTGGACGCGACTTTAGGCCTTATGCGAGGTCGCGGTAATGCACGTTTTTGGGGTGGTATGTTGGGGTGTTCTAGGTTTTTGGGAAGGAGTTTAGGGGTGTGGGAGCAATGTTGGGAATGTCTAGTTTCTGGGAAAAATAGCAGTTTTGGTTGTAGGTGGAGGGGAAAGGGTACTTTTGGCCTGTTTTGTAAGTGTACTTTCGTGCCATTGGCTAACATTGGCTGGCCCAGAGGTCGCGGTAATGCGGTTGTTTGGGAGGGTATTTTGGGGTGTTCCCTATTTTTGGGAATGTGTTTAAGGGGTTGGGAGGTATGTTGGGAATGTCTAGTTATTGAGAAAAATAGTAGTTTGCTCGTAGGTTGAGGGGAAATGCGAATTTGGGCCTGTTTCAAGGTGCACTTTCGTGCCATTGGCTAACATTGCCGGTACTGCGTTATTGCAGATGAAAGCCACAAGAGGGCGACTTATATGTGGATTCCAGGGTTTAGGGCTCAGGGCAAGTGTGTGGGAATTGGGATAAGGGTGGAAGGGTTGTTGTGAGTGTTTAGGGGTGAGAGTGAGGGTGGAAGGCTTGTGTTTTAGGGCTGGGGATTAGGGCTTAGGGGCCAGGCTTTAGGGTTCGGGGCTCCCTGCTAGGGCTTAGGGCTGCGGGCTAGGGCTGCAGGCTCGGGGATTAGGGCTTAGGGCCAGGCTTTAGGGTTCGGGACTGGGTTTCAGGGTTTAGGGCAGGGAAGGAGGGTAGTTTGTAGGACTGGAGACTAGGGTTTAGGGTTCGTGTGTAAGACTAGGCTTTAGGGTTTAGGGCTGGGATGTTAGGGCTTAGAGCTGGGACGTAGGGCTTAGGGCTCAGGACGGGTCTTTAGGGCTCCGGACTAGGGTTTGGGGCTTGGGAATAGGGTTTAAGGCTGGGGGACTAGGGTATGAGGGTAGGGTTGAGGCTTGTTTCTAGGGTTTAGGGGAGTGTGCGTCGTTGCGGTTAGGTGTTTAGGGTTCAGAGGAGTGTGTAGGGTTAGGAGGTAGGGTTGGGGAGGTGTCTAGGGTTAGGAGGTAGGGTTGGGAAGGTGTCTAGGGCTTAGGGTTGGAATTGCTAGGGTTTCCCCGAGTCTAGGGCTCAGGGCTCGATTCAGTTTCGCCAATATTGGTGTTTTGGAAGGGTTTGTGTTGGTCTGGCTGGGTTGGGGTTGGTCCGATTTGGCTGGATTTGGTTTGGACTTGTGTGGTTTGGTGTTGGGAAGGTTTTCCAGTGGTTTGGCAAAAATCGATCCAGATTTGGCTGATTTTGGGGTGATTTTGCGTGTTTGCGGGGGGCGCGTGTTTGCCGCAAAAGTCGTACCCCTTCCACTGGATGGATTTGTGTAATTCTTGCTGAGATTCTTCATAATCGCTGGAACTAATGTCCCAGTGAGTTTCAAGAGGATCGAAGTAGGGGAAGTGCGAAAAAAGCACTTTTTGAGTGATGGCCTGAATCGCCATGTTATCCAATGGGCGTTTTTGGGGTGGTGGAGAAGTGGTTTTAAGGGTGTTCCACTTGCTCCAGAGGAACGGGGCTGCTGTGAGTGGTAGGGAGGGGGAATTCATGGGTGTGCAGGAAGATTGGGAGGAATCGATCGATGGGAAGGGTGTTTTTCGTGAAAGTCGAGGAAGGAAGGAGCTGCCATAGGAGCCCATGTTAAATGTGAGTGTTTACATGTTTTTGGGGTTCGATTGCAGGGTGTTCCAGGTGGTTCCAAGTGGATGTAGTTAGCTGGGATCAGAGGTGGGAAAGTCTAATTTTGTTTGCAAGTGTTTTGAAGAAAATTCATGGAGGGGAAGGGGTGTTTTGGGCCTAGTTTGAAAGTGCATTTTGGACGCGACTTTAGGCCTTATGCGAGGTCGCGGTAATGCACGTTTTTGGGGTGGTATGTTGGGGTGTTCTAGGTTTTTGGGAAGGAGTTTAGGGGTGTGGGAGCAATGTTGGGAATGTCTAGTTTCTGGGAAAAATAGCAGTTTGGTTGTAGGTGGAGGGGAAAGGGTACTTTTGGCCTGTTTTGTAAGTGTACTTTCGTGCCATTGGCTAACATTGGCTGGCCCAGAGGTCGCGGTAATGCGGTTGTTTGGGAGGGTATTTTGGGGTGTTCCCTATTTTTGGGAATGTGTTTAAGGGGTTGGGAGGTATGTTGGGAATGTCTAGTTATTGAGAAAAATAGTAGTTTGCTCGTAGGTTGAGGGGAAATGCGAATTTGGGCCTGTTTTCAAGGTGCACTTTCGTGCCATTGGCTAACATTGCCGGTACTGCGTTATTGCAGATGAAAGCCACAAGAGGGCGACTTATATGTGGATTCCAGGGTTTAGGGCTCAGGGCAAGTGTGTGGGAATTGGGATAAGGGTGGAAGGGTTGTTGTGAGTGTTTAGGGGTGAGAGTGAGGGTGGAAGGCTTGTGTTTTAGGGCTGGGGATTAGGGCTTAGGGCCAGGCTTTAGGGTTCGGGGCTCCCTGCTAGGGCTTAGGGCTGCGGGCTAGGGCTGCAGGCTCGGGGATTAGGGCTTAGGGCCAGGCTTTAGGGTTCGGGACTGGGTTTCAGGGTTTAGGGCAGGGAAGGAGGGTAGTTTGTAGGACTGGAGACTAGGGTTTAGGGTTCGTGTGTAAGACTAGGCTTTAGGGTTTAGGGCTGGGATGTTAGGGCTTAGAGCTGGGACGTAGGGCTTAGGGCTCAGGACGGGTCTTTAGGGCTCCGGACTAGGGTTTGGGGCTTGGGAATAGGGTTTAAGGCTGGGGACTAGGGTATGAGGGTAGGGTTGAGGCTTGTTTCTAGGGTTTAGGGGAGTGTGCGTCGTTGCGGTTAGGTGTTTAGGGTTCAGAGGAGTGTGTAGGGTTAGGAGGTAGGGTTGGGGAGGTGTCTAGGGTTAGGAGGTAGGGTTGGGAAGGTGTCTAGGGCTTAGGGTTGGAATTGCTAGGGTTTCCCCGAGTCTAGGGCTCAGGGCTCGATTCAGTTTCGCCAATATTGGTGTTTTGGAAGGGTTTGTGTTGGTCTGGCTGGGTTGGGGTTGGTCCGATTTGGCTGGATTTGGTTTGGACTTGTGTGGTTTGGTGTTGGGAAGGTTTTCCAGTGGTTTGGCAAAAATCGATCCAGATTTGGCTGATTTTGGGGTGATTTTGCGTGTTTGCGGGGGGCGCGTGTTTGCCGCAAAAGTCGTACCCCTTCCACTGGATGGATTTGTGTAATTCTTGCTGAGATTCTTCATAATCGCTGGAACTAATGTCCCAGTGAGTTTCAAGAGGATCGAAGTAGGGGAAGTGCGAAAAAAGCACTTTTTGAGTGATGGCCTGAATCGCCATGTTATCCAATGGGCGTTTTTGGGGTGGTGGAGAAGTGGTTTTAAGGGTGTTCCACTTGCTCCAGAGGAACGGGGCTGCTGTGAGTGGTAGGGAGGGGGAATTCATGGGTGTGCAGGAAGATTGGGAGGAATCGATCGATGGGAAGGGTGTTTTTCGTGAAAGTCGAGGAAGGAAGGAGCTGCCATAGGAGCCCATGTTAAATGTGAGTGTTTACATGTTTTTGGGGTTCGATTGCAGGGTGTTCCAGGTGGTTCCAAGTGGATGTAGTTAGCTGGGATCAGAGGTGGGAAAGTCTAATTTTGTTTGCAAGTGTTTTGAAGAAAATTCATGGAGGGGAAGGGGTGTTTTGGGCCTAGTTTGAAAGTGCATTTTGGACGCGACTTTAGGCCTTATGCGAGGTCGCGGTAATGCACGTTTTTGGGGTGGTATGTTGGGGTGTTCTAGGTTTTTGGGAAGGAGTTTAGGGGTGTGGGAGCAATGTTGGGAATGTCTAGTTTCTGGGAAAAATAGCAGTTTGGTTGTAGGTGGAGGGGAAAGGGTACTTTTGGCCTGTTTTGTAAGTGTACTTTCGTGCCATTGGCTAACATTGGCTGGCCCAGAGGTCGCGGTAATGCGGTTGTTTGGGAGGGTATTTTGGGGTGTTCCCTATTTTTGGGAATGTGTTTAAGGGGTTGGGAGGTATGTTGGGAATGTCTAGTTATTGAGAAAAATAGTAGTTTGCTCGTAGGTTGAGGGGAAATGCGAATTTGGGCCTGTTTTCAAGGTGCACTTTCGTGCCATTGGCTAACATTGCCGGTACTGCGTTATTGCAGATGAAAGCCACAAGAGGGCGACTTATATGTGGATTCCAGGGTTTAGGGCTCAGGGCAAGTGTGTGGGAATTGGGATAAGGGTGGAAGGGTTGTTGTGAGTGTTTAGGGGTGAGAGTGAGGGTGGAAGGCTTGTGTTTTAGGGCTGGGGATTAGGGCTTAGGGCCAGGCTTTAGGGTTCGGGGCTCCCTGCTAGGGCTTAGGGCTGCGGGCTAGGGCTGCAGGCTCGGGGATTAGGGCTTAGGGCCAGGCTTTAGGGTTCGGGACTGGGTTTCAGGGTTTAGGGCAGGGAAGGAGGGTAGTTTGTAGGACTGGAGACTAGGGTTTAGGGTTCGTGTGTAAGACTAGGCTTTAGGGTTTAGGGCTGGGATGTTAGGGCTTAGAGCTGGGACGTAGGGCTTAGGGCTCAGGACGGGTCTTTAGGGCTCCGGACTAGGGTTTGGGGCTTGGGAATAGGGTTTAAGGCTGGGGACTAGGGTATGAGGGTAGGGTTGAGGCTTGTTTCTAGGGTTTAGGGGAGTGTGCGTCGTTGCGGTTAGGTGTTTAGGGTTCAGAGGAGTGTGTAGGGTTAGGAGGTAGGGTTGGGGAGGTGTCTAGGGTTAGGAGGTAGGGTTGGGAAGGTGTCTAGGGCTTAGGGTTGGAATTGCTAGGGTTTCCCCGAGTCTAGGGCTCAGGGCTCGATTCAGTTTCGCCAATATTGGTGTTTTGGAAGGGTTTGTGTTGGTCTGGCTGGGTTGGGGTTGGTCCGATTTGGCTGGATTTGGTTTGGACTTGTGTGGTTTGGTGTTGGGAAGGTTTTCCAGTGGTTTGGCAAAAATCGATCCAGATTTGGCTGATTTTGGGGTGATTTTGCGTGTTTGCGGGGGGCGCGTGTTTGCCGCAAAAGTCGTACCCCTTCCACTGGATGGATTTGTGTAATTCTTGCTGAGATTCTTCATAATCGCTGGAACTAATGTCCCAGTGAGTTTCAAGAGGATCGAAGTAGGGGAAGTGCGAAAAAGCACTTTTTGAGTGATGGCCTGAATCGCCATGTTATCCAATGGGCGTTTTTGGGGTGGTGGAGAAGTGGTTTTAAGGGTGTTCCACTTGCTCCAGAGGAACGGGGCTGCTGTGAGTGGTAGGGAGGGGGAATTCATGGGTGTGCAGGAAGATTGGGAGGAATCGATCGATGGGAAGGGTGTTTTTCGTGAAAGTCGAGGAAGGAAGGAGCTGCCATAGGAGCCCATGTTAAATGTGAGTGTTTACATGTTTTTGGGGTTCGATTGCAGGGTGTTCCAGGTGGTTCCAAGTGGATGTAGTTAGCTGGGATCAGAGGTGGGAAAGTCTAATTTTGTTTGCAAGTGTTTTGAAGAAAATTCATGGAGGGGAAGGGGTGTTTTGGGCCTAGTTTGAAAGTGCATTTTGGACGCGACTTTAGGCCTTATGCGAGGTCGCGGTAATGCACGTTTTTGGGGTGGTATGTTGGGGTGTTCTAGGTTTTTGGGAAGGAGTTTAGGGGTGTGGGAGCAATGTTGGGAATGTCTAGTTTCTGGGAAAAATAGCAGTTTGGTTGTAGGTGGAGGGGAAAGGGTACTTTTGGCCTGTTTTGTAAGTGTACTTTCGTGCCATTGGCTAACATTGGCTGGCCCAGAGGTCGCGGTAATGCGGTTGTTTGGGAGGGTATTTTGGGGTGTTCCCTATTTTTGGGAATGTGTTTAAGGGGTTGGGAGGTATGTTGGGAATGTCTAGTTATTGAGAAAAATAGTAGTTTGCTCGTAGGTTGAGGGGAAATGCGAATTTGGGCCTGTTTTCAAGGTGCACTTTCGTGCCATTGGCTAACATTGCCGGTACTGCGTTATTGCAGATGAAAGCCACAAGAGGGCGACTTATATGTGGATTCCAGGGTTTAGGGCTCAGGGCAAGTGTGTGGGAATTGGGATAAGGGTGGAAGGGTTGTTGTGAGTGTTTAGGGGTGAGAGTGAGGGTGGAAGGCTTGTGTTTTAGGGCTGGGGATTAGGGCTTAGGGCCAGGCTTTAGGGTTCGGGGCTCCCTGCTAGGGCTTAGGGCTGCGGGCTAGGGCTGCAGGCTCGGGGATTAGGGCTTAGGGCCAGGCTTTAGGGTTCGGGACTGGGTTTCAGGGTTTAGGGCAGGGAAGGAGGGTAGTTTGTAGGACTGGAGACTAGGGTTTAGGGTTCGTGTGTAAGACTAGGCTTTAGGGTTTAGGGCTGGGATGTTAGGGCTTAGAGCTGGGACGTAGGGCTTAGGGCTCAGGACGGGTCTTTAGGGCTCCGGACTAGGGTTTGGGGCTTGGGAATAGGGTTTAAGGCTGGGGACTAGGGTATGAGGGTAGGGTTGAGGCTTGTTTCTAGGGTTTAGGGGAGTGTGCGTCGTTGCGGTTAGGTGTTTAGGGTTCAGAGGAGTGTGTAGGGTTAGGAGGTAGGGTTGGGGAGGTGTCTAGGGTTAGGAGGTAGGGTTGGGAAGGTGTCTAGGGCTTAGGGTTGGAATTGCTAGGGTTTCCCCGAGTCTAGGGCTCAGGGCTCGATTCAGTTTCGCCAATATTGGTGTTTTGGAAGGGTTTGTGTTGGTCTGGCTGGGTTGGGGTTGGTCCGATTTGGCTGGATTTGGTTTGGACTTGTGTGGTTTGGTGTTGGGAAGGTTTTCCAGTGGTTTGGCAAAAATCGATCCAGATTTGGCTGATTTTGGGGTGATTTTGCGTGTTTGCGGGGGGCGCGTGTTTGCCGCAAAAGTCGTACCCCTTCCACTGGATGGATTTGTGTAATTCTTGCTGAGATTCTTCATAATCGCTGGAACTAATGTCCCAGTGAGTTTCAAGAGGATCGAAGTAGGGGAAGTGCGAAAAAGCACTTTTTGAGTGATGGCCTGAATCGCCATGTTATCCAATGGGCGTTTTTGGGGTGGTGGAGAAGTGGTTTTAAGGGTGTTCCACTTGCTCCAGAGGAACGGGGCTGCTGTGAGTGGTAGGGAGGGGGAATTCATGGGTGTGCAGGAAGATTGGGAGGAATCGATCGATGGGAAGGGTGTTTTTCGTGAAAGTCGAGGAAGGAAGGAGCTGCCATAGGAGCCCATGTTAAATGTGAGTGTTTACATGTTTTTGGGGTTCGATTGCAGGGTGTTCCAGGTGGTTCCAAGTGGATGTAGTTAGCTGGGATCAGAGGTGGGAAAGTCTAATTTTGTTTGCAAGTGTTTTGAAGAAAATTCATGGAGGGGAAGGGGTGTTTTGGGCCTAGTTTGAAAGTGCATTTTGGACGCGACTTTAGGCCTTATGCGAGGTCGCGGTAATGCACGTTTTTGGGGTGGTATGTTGGGGTGTTCTAGGTTTTTGGGAAGGAGTTTAGGGGTGTGGGAGCAATGTTGGGAATGTCTAGTTTCTGGGAAAAATAGCAGTTTGGTTGTAGGTGGAGGGGAAAGGGTACTTTTGGCCTGTTTTGTAAGTGTACTTTCGTGCCATTGGCTAACATTGGCTGGCCCAGAGGTCGCGGTAATGCGGTTGTTTGGGAGGGTATTTTGGGGTGTTCCCTATTTTTGGGAATGTGTTTAAGGGGTTGGGAGGTATGTTGGGAATGTCTAGTTATTGAGAAAAATAGTAGTTTGCTCGTAGGTTGAGGGGAAATGCGAATTTGGGCCTGTTTTCAAGGTGCACTTTCGTGCCATTGGCTAACATTGCCGGTACTGCGTTATTGCAGATGAAAGCCACAAGAGGGCGACTTATATGTGGATTCCAGGGTTTAGGGCTCAGGGCAAGTGTGTGGGAATTGGGATAAGGGTGGAAGGGTTGTTGTGAGTGTTTAGGGGTGAGAGTGAGGGTGGAAGGCTTGTGTTTTAGGGCTGGGGATTAGGGCTTAGGGCCAGGCTTTAGGGTTCGGGGCTCCCTGCTAGGGCTTAGGGCTGCGGGCTAGGGCTGCAGGCTCGGGGATTAGGGCTTAGGGCCAGGCTTTAGGGTTCGGGACTGGGTTTCAGGGTTTAGGGCAGGGAAGGAGGGTAGTTTGTAGGACTGGAGACTAGGGTTTAGGGTTCGTGTGTAAGACTAGGCTTTAGGGTTTAGGGCTGGGATGTTAGGGCTTAGAGCTGGGACGTAGGGCTTAGGGCTCAGGACGGGTCTTTAGGGCTCCGGACTAGGGTTTGGGGCTTGGGAATAGGGTTTAAGGCTGGGGACTAGGGTATGAGGGTAGGGTTGAGGCTTGTTTCTAGGGTTTAGGGGAGTGTGCGTCGTTGCGGTTAGGTGTTTAGGGTTCAGAGGAGTGTGTAGGGTTAGGAGGTAGGGTTGGGGAGGTGTCTAGGGTTAGGAGGTAGGGTTGGGAAGGTGTCTAGGGCTTAGGGTTGGAATTGCTAGGGTTTCCCCGAGTCTAGGGCTCAGGGCTCGATTCAGTTTCGCCAATATTGGTGTTTTGGAAGGGTTTGTGTTGGTCTGGCTGGGTTGGGGTTGGTCCGATTTGGCTGGATTTGGTTTGGACTTGTGTGGTTTGGTGTTGGGAAGGTTTTCCAGTGGTTTGGCAAAAATCGATCCAGATTTGGCTGATTTTGGGGTGATTTTGCGTGTTTGCGGGGGGCGCGTGTTTGCCGCAAAAGTCGTACCCCTTCCACTGGATGGATTTGTGTAATTCTTGCTGAGATTCTTCATAATCGCTGGAACTAATGTCCCAGTGAGTTTCAAGAGGATCGAAGTAGGGGAAGTGCGAAAAAAGCACTTTTTGAGTGATGGCCTGAATCGCCATGTTATCCAATGGGCGTTTTTGGGGTGGTGGAGAAGTGGTTTTAAGGGTGTTCCACTTGCTCCAGAGGAACGGGGCTGCTGTGAGTGGTAGGGAGGGGGAATTCATGGGTGTGCAGGAAGATTGGGAGGAATCGATCGATGGGAAGGGTGTTTTTCGTGAAAGTCGAGGAAGGAAGGAGCTGCCATAGGAGCCCATGTTAAATGTGAGTGTTTACATGTTTTTGGGGTTCGATTGCAGGGTGTTCCAGGTGGTTCCAAGTGGATGTAGTTAGCTGGGATCAGAGGTGGGAAAGTCTAATTTTGTTTGCAAGTGTTTTGAAGAAAATTCATGGAGGGGAAGGGGTGTTTTGGGCCTAGTTTGAAAGTGCATTTTGGACGCGACTTTAGGCCTTATGCGAGGTCGCGGTAATGCACGTTTTTGGGGTGGTATGTTGGGGTGTTCTAGGTTTTTGGGAAGGAGTTTAGGGGTGTGGGAGCAATGTTGGGAATGTCTAGTTTCTGGGAAAAATAGCAGTTTGGTTGTAGGTGGAGGGGAAAGGGTACTTTTGGCCTGTTTTGTAAGTGTACTTTCGTGCCATTGGCTAACATTGGCTGGCCCAGAGGTCGCGGTAATGCGGTTGTTTGGGAGGGTATTTTGGGGTGTTCCCTATTTTTGGGAATGTGTTTAAGGGGTTGGGAGGTATGTTGGGAATGTCTAGTTATTGAGAAAAATAGTAGTTTGCTCGTAGGTTGAGGGGAAATGCGAATTTGGGCCTGTTTTCAAGGTGCACTTTCGTGCCATTGGCTAACATTGCCGGTACTGCGTTATTGCAGATGAAAGCCACAAGAGGGCGACTTATATGTGGATTCCAGGGTTTAGGGCTCAGGGCAAGTGTGTGGGAATTGGGATAAGGGTGGAAGGGTTGTTGTGAGTGTTTAGGGGTGAGAGTGAGGGTGGAAGGCTTGTGTTTTAGGGCTGGGGATTAGGGCTTAGGGCCAGGCTTTAGGGTTCGGGGCTCCCTGCTAGGGCTTAGGGCTGCGGGCTAGGGCTGCAGGCTCGGGGATTAGGGCTTAGGGCCAGGCTTTAGGGTTCGGGACTGGGTTTCAGGGTTTAGGGCAGGGAAGGAGGGTAGTTTGTAGGACTGGAGACTAGGGTTTAGGGTTCGTGTGTAAGACTAGGCTTTAGGGTTTAGGGCTGGGATGTTAGGGCTTAGAGCTGGGACGTAGGGCTTAGGGCTCAGGACGGGTCTTTAGGGCTCCGGACTAGGGTTTGGGGCTTGGGAATAGGGTTTAAGGCTGGGGACTAGGGTATGAGGGTAGGGTTGAGGCTTGTTTCTAGGGTTTAGGGGAGTGTGCGTCGTTGCGGTTAGGTGTTTAGGGTTCAGAGGAGTGTGTAGGGTTAGGAGGTAGGGTTGGGGAGGTGTCTAGGGTTAGGAGGTAGGGTTGGGAAGGTGTCTAGGGCTTAGGGTTGGAATTGCTAGGGTTTCCCCGAGTCTAGGGCTCAGGGCTCGATTCAGTTTCGCCAATATTGGTGTTTTGGAAGGGTTTGTGTTGGTCTGGCTGGGTTGGGGTTGGTCCGATTTGGCTGGATTTGGTTTGGACTTGTGTGGTTTGGTGTTGGGAAGGTTTTCCAGTGGTTTGGCAAAAATCGATCCAGATTTGGCTGATTTTGGGGTGATTTTGCGTGTTTGCGGGGGGCGCGTGTTTGCCGCAAAAGTCGTACCCCTTCCACTGGATGGATTTGTGTAATTCTTGCTGAGATTCTTCATAATCGCTGGAACTAATGTCCCAGTGAGTTTCAAGAGGATCGAAGTAGGGGAAGTGCGAAAAAAGCACTTTTTGAGTGATGGCCTGAATCGCCATGTTATCCAATGGGCGTTTTTGGGGTGGTGGAGAAGTGGTTTTAAGGGTGTTCCACTTGCTCCAGAGGAACGGGGCTGCTGTGAGTGGTAGGGAGGGGGAATTCATGGGTGTGCAGGAAGATTGGGAGGAATCGATCGATGGGAAGGGTGTTTTTCGTGAAAGTCGAGGAAGGAAGGAGCTGCCATAGGAGCCCATGTTAAATGTGAGTGTTTACATGTTTTTGGGGTTCGATTGCAGGGTGTTCCAGGTGGTTCCAAGTGGATGTAGTTAGCTGGGATCAGAGGTGGGAAAGTCTAATTTTGTTTGCAAGTGTTTTGAAGAAAATTCATGGAGGGGAAGGGGTGTTTTGGGCCTAGTTTGAAAGTGCATTTTGGACGCGACTTTAGGCCTTATGCGAGGTCGCGGTAATGCACGTTTTTGGGGTGGTATGTTGGGGTGTTCTAGGTTTTTGGGAAGGAGTTTAGGGGTGTGGGAGCAATGTTGGGAATGTCTAGTTTCTGGGAAAAATAGCAGTTTGGTTGTAGGTGGAGGGGAAAGGGTACTTTTGGCCTGTTTTGTAAGTGTACTTTCGTGCCATTGGCTAACATTGGCTGGCCCAGAGGTCGCGGTAATGCGGTTGTTTGGGAGGGTATTTTGGGGTGTTCCCTATTTTTGGGAATGTGTTTAAGGGGTTGGGAGGTATGTTGGGAATGTCTAGTTATTGAGAAAAATAGTAGTTTGCTCGTAGGTTGAGGGGAAATGCGAATTTGGGCCTGTTTTCAAGGTGCACTTTCGTGCCATTGGCTAACATTGCCGGTACTGCGTTATTGCAGATGAAAGCCACAAGAGGGCGACTTATATGTGGATTCCAGGGTTTAGGGCTCAGGGCAAGTGTGTGGGAATTGGGATAAGGGTGGAAGGGTTGTTGTGAGTGTTTAGGGGTGAGAGTGAGGGTGGAAGGCTTGTGTTTTAGGGCTGGGGATTAGGGCTTAGGGCCAGGCTTTAGGGTTCGGGGCTCCCTGCTAGGGCTTAGGGCTGCGGGCTAGGGCTGCAGGCTCGGGGATTAGGGCTTAGGGCCAGGCTTTAGGGTTCGGGACTGGGTTTCAGGGTTTAGGGCAGGGAAGGAGGGTAGTTTGTAGGACTGGAGACTAGGGTTTAGGGTTCGTGTGTAAGACTAGGCTTTAGGGTTTAGGGCTGGGATGTTAGGGCTTAGAGCTGGGACGTAGGGCTTAGGGCTCAGGACGGGTCTTTAGGGCTCCGGACTAGGGTTTGGGGCTTGGGAATAGGGTTTAAGGCTGGGGACTAGGGTATGAGGGTAGGGTTGAGGCTTGTTTCTAGGGTTTAGGGGAGTGTGCGTCGTTGCGGTTAGGTGTTTAGGGTTCAGAGGAGTGTGTAGGGTTAGGAGGTAGGGTTGGGGAGGTGTCTAGGGTTAGGAGGTAGGGTTGGGAAGGTGTCTAGGGCTTAGGGTTGGAATTGCTAGGGTTTCCCCGAGTCTAGGGCTCAGGGCTCGATTCAGTTTCGCCAATATTGGTGTTTTGGAAGGGTTTGTGTTGGTCTGGCTGGGTTGGGGTTGGTCCGATTTGGCTGGATTTGGTTTGGACTTGTGTGGTTTGGTGTTGGGAAGGTTTTCCAGTGGTTTGGCAAAAATCGATCCAGATTTGGCTGATTTTGGGGTGATTTTGCGTGTTTGCGGGGGGCGCGTGTTTGCCGCAAAAGTCGTACCCCTTCCACTGGATGGATTTGTGTAATTCTTGCTGAGATTCTTCATAATCGCTGGAACTAATGTCCCAGTGAGTTTCAAGAGGATCGAAGTAGGGGAAGTGCGAAAAAAGCACTTTTTGAGTGATGGCCTGAATCGCCATGTTATCCAATGGGCGTTTTTGGGGTGGTGGAGAAGTGGTTTTAAGGGTGTTCCACTTGCTCCAGAGGAACGGGGCTGCTGTGAGTGGTAGGGAGGGGGAATTCATGGGTGTGCAGGAAGATTGGGAGGAATCGATCGATGGGAAGGGTGTTTTTCGTGAAAGTCGAGGAAGGAAGGAGCTGCCATAGGAGCCCATGTTAAATGTGAGTGTTTACATGTTTTTGGGGTTCGATTGCAGGGTGTTCCAGGTGGTTCCAAGTGGATGTAGTTAGCTGGGATCAGAGGTGGGAAAGTCTAATTTTGTTTGCAAGTGTTTTGAAGAAAATTCATGGAGGGGAAGGGGTGTTTTGGGCCTAGTTTGAAAGTGCATTTTGGACGCGACTTTAGGCCTTATGCGAGGTCGCGGTAATGCACGTTTTTGGGGTGGTATGTTGGGGTGTTCTAGGTTTTTGGGAAGGAGTTTAGGGGTGTGGGAGCAATGTTGGGAATGTCTAGTTTCTGGGAAAAATAGCAGTTTGGTTGTAGGTGGAGGGGAAAGGGTACTTTTGGCCTGTTTTGTAAGTGTACTTTCGTGCCATTGGCTAACATTGGCTGGCCCAGAGGTCGCGGTAATGCGGTTGTTTGGGAGGGTATTTTGGGGTGTTCCCTATTTTTGGGAATGTGTTTAAGGGGTTGGGAGGTATGTTGGGAATGTCTAGTTATTGAGAAAAATAGTAGTTTGCTCGTAGGTTGAGGGGAAATGCGAATTTGGGCCTGTTTTCAAGGTGCACTTTCGTGCCATTGGCTAACATTGCCGGTACTGCGTTATTGCAGATGAAAGCCACAAGAGGGCGACTTATATGTGGATTCCAGGGTTTAGGGCTCAGGGCAAGTGTGTGGGAATTGGGATAAGGGTGGAAGGGTTGTTGTGAGTGTTTAGGGGTGAGAGTGAGGGTGGAAGGCTTGTGTTTTAGGGCTGGGGATTAGGGCTTAGGGCCAGGCTTTAGGGTTCGGGGCTCCCTGCTAGGGCTTAGGGCTGCGGGCTAGGGCTGCAGGCTCGGGGATTAGGGCTTAGGGCCAGGCTTTAGGGTTCGGGACTGGGTTTCAGGGTTTAGGGCAGGGAAGGAGGGTAGTTTGTAGGACTGGAGACTAGGGTTTAGGGTTCGTGTGTAAGACTAGGCTTTAGGGTTTAGGGCTGGGATGTTAGGGCTTAGAGCTGGGACGTAGGGCTTAGGGCTCAGGACGGGTCTTTAGGGCTCCGGACTAGGGTTTGGGGCTTGGGAATAGGGTTTAAGGCTGGGGACTAGGGTATGAGGGTAGGGTTGAGGCTTGTTTCTAGGGTTTAGGGGAGTGTGCGTCGTTGCGGTTAGGTGTTTAGGGTTCAGAGGAGTGTGTAGGGTTAGGAGGTAGGGTTGGGGAGGTGTCTAGGGTTAGGAGGTAGGGTTGGGAAGGTGTCTAGGGCTTAGGGTTGGAATTGCTAGGGTTTCCCCGAGTCTAGGGCTCAGGGCTCGATTCAGTTTCGCCAATATTGGTGTTTTGGAAGGGTTTGTGTTGGTCTGGCTGGGTTGGGGTTGGTCCGATTTGGCTGGATTTGGTTTGGACTTGTGTGGTTTGGTGTTGGGAAGGTTTTCCAGTGGTTTGGCAAAAATCGATCCAGATTTGGCTGATTTTGGGGTGATTTTGCGTGTTTGCGGGGGGCGCGTGTTTGCCGCAAAAGTCGTACCCCTTCCACTGGATGGATTTGTGTAATTCTTGCTGAGATTCTTCATAATCGCTGGAACTAATGTCCCAGTGAGTTTCAAGAGGATCGAAGTAGGGGAAGTGCGAAAAAAGCACTTTTTGAGTGATGGCCTGAATCGCCATGTTATCCAATGGGCGTTTTTGGGGTGGTGGAGAAGTGGTTTTAAGGGTGTTCCACTTGCTCCAGAGGAACGGGGCTGCTGTGAGTGGTAGGGAGGGGGAATTCATGGGTGTGCAGGAAGATTGGGAGGAATCGATCGATGGGAAGGGTGTTTTTCGTGAAAGTCGAGGAAGGAAGGAGCTGCCATAGGAGCCCATGTTAAATGTGAGTGTTTACATGTTTTTGGGGTTCGATTGCAGGGTGTTCCAGGTGGTTCCAAGTGGATGTAGTTAGCTGGGATCAGAGGTGGGAAAGTCTAATTTTGTTTGCAAGTGTTTTGAAGAAAATTCATGGAGGGGAAGGGGTGTTTTGGGCCTAGTTTGAAAGTGCATTTTGGACGCGACTTTAGGCCTTATGCGAGGTCGCGGTAATGCACGTTTTTGGGGTGGTATGTTGGGGTGTTCTAGGTTTTTGGGAAGGAGTTTAGGGGTGTGGGAGCAATGTTGGGAATGTCTAGTTTCTGGGAAAAATAGCAGTTTGGTTGTAGGTGGAGGGGAAAGGGTACTTTTGGCCTGTTTTGTAAGTGTACTTTCGTGCCATTGGCTAACATTGGCTGGCCCAGAGGTCGCGGTAATGCGGTTGTTTGGGAGGGTATTTTGGGGTGTTCCCTATTTTTGGGAATGTGTTTAAGGGGTTGGGAGGTATGTTGGGAATGTCTAGTTATTGAGAAAAATAGTAGTTTGCTCGTAGGTTGAGGGGAAATGCGAATTTGGGCCTGTTTTCAAGGTGCACTTTCGTGCCATTGGCTAACATTGCCGGTACTGCGTTATTGCAGATGAAAGCCACAAGAGGGCGACTTATATGTGGATTCCAGGGTTTAGGGCTCAGGGCAAGTGTGTGGGAATTGGGATAAGGGTGGAAGGGTTGTTGTGAGTGTTTAGGGGTGAGAGTGAGGGTGGAAGGCTTGTGTTTTAGGGCTGGGGATTAGGGCTTAGGGCCAGGCTTTAGGGTTCGGGGCTCCCTGCTAGGGCTTAGGGCTGCGGGCTAGGGCTGCAGGCTCGGGGATTAGGGCTTAGGGCCAGGCTTTAGGGTTCGGGACTGGGTTTCAGGGTTTAGGGCAGGGAAGGAGGGTAGTTTGTAGGACTGGAGACTAGGGTTTAGGGTTCGTGTGTAAGACTAGGCTTTAGGGTTTAGGGCTGGGATGTTAGGGCTTAGAGCTGGGACGTAGGGCTTAGGGCTCAGGACGGGTCTTTAGGGCTCCGGACTAGGGTTTGGGGCTTGGGAATAGGGTTTAAGGCTGGGGACTAGGGTATGAGGGTAGGGTTGAGGCTTGTTTCTAGGGTTTAGGGGAGTGTGCGTCGTTGCGGTTAGGTGTTTAGGGTTCAGAGGAGTGTGTAGGGTTAGGAGGTAGGGTTGGGGAGGTGTCTAGGGTTAGGAGGTAGGGTTGGGAAGGTGTCTAGGGCTTAGGGTTGGAATTGCTAGGGTTTCCCCGAGTCTAGGGCTCAGGGCTCGATTCAGTTTCGCCAATATTGGTGTTTTGGAAGGGTTTGTGTTGGTCTGGCTGGGTTGGGGTTGGTCCGATTTGGCTGGATTTGGTTTGGACTTGTGTGGTTTGGTGTTGGGAAGGTTTTCCAGTGGTTTGGCAAAAATCGATCCAGATTTGGCTGATTTTGGGGTGATTTTGCGTGTTTGCGGGGGGCGCGTGTTTGCCGCAAAAGTCGTACCCCTTCCACTGGATGGATTTGTGTAATTCTTGCTGAGATTCTTCATAATCGCTGGAACTAATGTCCCAGTGAGTTTCAAGAGGATCGAAGTAGGGGAAGTGCGAAAAAAGCACTTTTTGAGTGATGGCCTGAATCGCCATGTTATCCAATGGGCGTTTTTGGGGTGGTGGAGAAGTGGTTTTAAGGGTGTTCCACTTGCTCCAGAGGAACGGGGCTGCTGTGAGTGGTAGGGAGGGGGAATTCATGGGTGTGCAGGAAGATTGGGAGGAATCGATCGATGGGAAGGGTGTTTTTCGTGAAAGTCGAGGAAGGAAGGAGCTGCCATAGGAGCCCATGTTAAATGTGAGTGTTTACATGTTTTTGGGGTTCGATTGCAGGGTGTTCCAGGTGGTTCCAAGTGGATGTAGTTAGCTGGGATCAGAGGTGGGAAAGTCTAATTTTGTTTGCAAGTGTTTTGAAGAAAATTCATGGAGGGGAAGGGGTGTTTTGGGCCTAGTTTGAAAGTGCATTTTGGACGCGACTTTAGGCCTTATGCGAGGTCGCGGTAATGCACGTTTTTGGGGTGGTATGTTGGGGTGTTCTAGGTTTTTGGGAAGGAGTTTAGGGGTGTGGGAGCAATGTTGGGAATGTCTAGTTTCTGGGAAAAATAGCAGTTTGGTTGTAGGTGGAGGGGAAAGGGTACTTTTGGCCTGTTTTGTAAGTGTACTTTCGTGCCATTGGCTAACATTGGCTGGCCCAGAGGTCGCGGTAATGCGGTTGTTTGGGAGGGTATTTTGGGGTGTTCCCTATTTTTGGGAATGTGTTTAAGGGGTTGGGAGGTATGTTGGGAATGTCTAGTTATTGAGAAAAATAGTAGTTTGCTCGTAGGTTGAGGGGAAATGCGAATTTGGGCCTGTTTTCAAGGTGCACTTTCGTGCCATTGGCTAACATTGCCGGTACTGCGTTATTGCAGATGAAAGCCACAAGAGGGCGACTTATATGTGGATTCCAGGGTTTAGGGCTCAGGGCAAGTGTGTGGGAATTGGGATAAGGGTGGAAGGGTTGTTGTGAGTGTTTAGGGGTGAGAGTGAGGGTGGAAGGCTTGTGTTTTAGGGCTGGGGATTAGGGCTTAGGGCCAGGCTTTAGGGTTCGGGGCTCCCTGCTAGGGCTTAGGGCTGCGGGCTAGGGCTGCAGGCTCGGGGATTAGGGCTTAGGGCCAGGCTTTAGGGTTCGGGACTGGGTTTCAGGGTTTAGGGCAGGGAAGGAGGGTAGTTTGTAGGACTGGAGACTAGGGTTTAGGGTTCGTGTGTAAGACTAGGCTTTAGGGTTTAGGGCTGGGATGTTAGGGCTTAGAGCTGGGACGTAGGGCTTAGGGCTCAGGACGGGTCTTTAGGGCTCCGGACTAGGGTTTGGGGCTTGGGAATAGGGTTTAAGGCTGGGGACTAGGGTATGAGGGTAGGGTTGAGGCTTGTTTCTAGGGTTTAGGGGAGTGTGCGTCGTTGCGGTTAGGTGTTTAGGGTTCAGAGGAGTGTGTAGGGTTAGGAGGTAGGGTTGGGGAGGTGTCTAGGGTTAGGAGGTAGGGTTGGGAAGGTGTCTAGGGCTTAGGGTTGGAATTGCTAGGGTTTCCCCGAGTCTAGGGCTCAGGGCTCGATTCAGTTTCGCCAATATTGGTGTTTTGGAAGGGTTTGTGTTGGTCTGGCTGGGTTGGGGTTGGTCCGATTTGGCTGGATTTGGTTTGGACTTGTGTGGTTTGGTGTTGGGAAGGTTTTCCAGTGGTTTGGCAAAAATCGATCCAGATTTGGCTGATTTTGGGGTGATTTTGCGTGTTTGCGGGGGGCGCGTGTTTGCCGCAAAAGTCGTACCCCTTCCACTGGATGGATTTGTGTAATTCTTGCTGAGATTCTTCATAATCGCTGGAACTAATGTCCCAGTGAGTTTCAAGAGGATCGAAGTAGGGGAAGTGCGAAAAAAGCACTTTTTGAGTGATGGCCTGAATCGCCATGTTATCCAATGGGCGTTTTTGGGGTGGTGGAGAAGTGGTTTTAAGGGTGTTCCACTTGCTCCAGAGGAACGGGGCTGCTGTGAGTGGTAGGGAGGGGGAATTCATGGGTGTGCAGGAAGATTGGGAGGAATCGATCGATGGGAAGGGTGTTTTTCGTGAAAGTCGAGGAAGGAAGGAGCTGCCATAGGAGCCCATGTTAAATGTGAGTGTTTACATGTTTTTGGGGTTCGATTGCAGGGTGTTCCAGGTGGTTCCAAGTGGATGTAGTTAGCTGGGATCAGAGGTGGGAAAGTCTAATTTTGTTTGCAAGTGTTTTGAAGAAAATTCATGGAGGGGAAGGGGTGTTTTGGGCCTAGTTTGAAAGTGCATTTTGGACGCGACTTTAGGCCTTATGCGAGGTCGCGGTAATGCACGTTTTTGGGGTGGTATGTTGGGGTGTTCTAGGTTTTTGGGAAGGAGTTTAGGGGTGTGGGAGCAATGTTGGGAATGTCTAGTTTCTGGGAAAAATAGCAGTTTGGTTGTAGGTGGAGGGGAAAGGGTACTTTTGGCCTGTTTTGTAAGTGTACTTTCGTGCCATTGGCTAACATTGGCTGGCCCAGAGGTCGCGGTAATGCGGTTGTTTGGGAGGGTATTTTGGGGTGTTCCCTATTTTTGGGAATGTGTTTAAGGGGTTGGGAGGTATGTTGGGAATGTCTAGTTATTGAGAAAAATAGTAGTTTGCTCGTAGGTTGAGGGGAAATGCGAATTTGGGCCTGTTTTCAAGGTGCACTTTCGTGCCATTGGCTAACATTGCCGGTACTGCGTTATTGCAGATGAAAGCCACAAGAGGGCGACTTATATGTGGATTCCAGGGTTTAGGGCTCAGGGCAAGTGTGTGGGAATTGGGATAAGGGTGGAAGGGTTGTTGTGAGTGTTTAGGGGTGAGAGTGAGGGTGGAAGGCTTGTGTTTTAGGGCTGGGGATTAGGGCTTAGGGCCAGGCTTTAGGGTTCGGGGCTCCCTGCTAGGGCTTAGGGCTGCGGGCTAGGGCTGCAGGCTCGGGGATTAGGGCTTAGGGCCAGGCTTTAGGGTTCGGGACTGGGTTTCAGGGTTTAGGGCAGGGAAGGAGGGTAGTTTGTAGGACTGGAGACTAGGGTTTAGGGTTCGTGTGTAAGACTAGGCTTTAGGGTTTAGGGCTGGGATGTTAGGGCTTAGAGCTGGGACGTAGGGCTTAGGGCTCAGGACGGGTCTTTAGGGCTCCGGACTAGGGTTTGGGGCTTGGGAATAGGGTTTAAGGCTGGGGACTAGGGTATGAGGGTAGGGTTGAGGCTTGTTTCTAGGGTTTAGGGGAGTGTGCGTCGTTGCGGTTAGGTGTTTAGGGTTCAGAGGAGTGTGTAGGGTTAGGAGGTAGGGTTGGGGAGGTGTCTAGGGTTAGGAGGTAGGGTTGGGAAGGTGTCTAGGGCTTAGGGTTGGAATTGCTAGGGTTTCCCCGAGTCTAGGGCTCAGGGCTCGATTCAGTTTCGCCAATATTGGTGTTTTGGAAGGGTTTGTGTTGGTCTGGCTGGGTTGGGGTTGGTCCGATTTGGCTGGATTTGGTTTGGACTTGTGTGGTTTGGTGTTGGGAAGGTTTTCCAGTGGTTTGGCAAAAATCGATCCAGATTTGGCTGATTTTGGGGTGATTTTGCGTGTTTGCGGGGGGCGCGTGTTTGCCGCAAAAGTCGTACCCCTTCCACTGGATGGATTTGTGTAATTCTTGCTGAGATTCTTCATAATCGCTGGAACTAATGTCCCAGTGAGTTTCAAGAGGATCGAAGTAGGGGAAGTGCGAAAAAAGCACTTTTTGAGTGATGGCCTGAATCGCCATGTTATCCAATGGGCGTTTTTGGGGTGGTGGAGAAGTGGTTTTAAGGGTGTTCCACTTGCTCCAGAGGAACGGGGCTGCTGTGAGTGGTAGGGAGGGGGAATTCATGGGTGTGCAGGAAGATTGGGAGGAATCGATCGATGGGAAGGGTGTTTTTCGTGAAAGTCGAGGAAGGAAGGAGCTGCCATAGGAGCCCATGTTAAATGTGAGTGTTTACATGTTTTTGGGGTTCGATTGCAGGGTGTTCCAGGTGGTTCCAAGTGGATGTAGTTAGCTGGGATCAGAGGTGGGAAAGTCTAATTTTGTTTGCAAGTGTTTTGAAGAAAATTCATGGAGGGGAAGGGGTGTTTTGGGCCTAGTTTGAAAGTGCATTTTGGACGCGACTTTAGGCCTTATGCGAGGTCGCGGTAATGCACGTTTTTGGGGTGGTATGTTGGGGTGTTCTAGGTTTTTGGGAAGGAGTTTAGGGGTGTGGGAGCAATGTTGGGAATGTCTAGTTTCTGGGAAAAATAGCAGTTTGGTTGTAGGTGGAGGGGAAAGGGTACTTTTGGCCTGTTTTGTAAGTGTACTTTCGTGCCATTGGCTAACATTGGCTGGCCCAGAGGTCGCGGTAATGCGGTTGTTTGGGAGGGTATTTTGGGGTGTTCCCTATTTTTGGGAATGTGTTTAAGGGGTTGGGAGGTATGTTGGGAATGTCTAGTTATTGAGAAAAATAGTAGTTTGCTCGTAGGTTGAGGGGAAATGCGAATTTGGGCCTGTTTTCAAGGTGCACTTTCGTGCCATTGGCTAACATTGCCGGTACTGCGTTATTGCAGATGAAAGCCACAAGAGGGCGACTTATATGTGGATTCCAGGGTTTAGGGCTCAGGGCAAGTGTGTGGGAATTGGGATAAGGGTGGAAGGGTTGTTGTGAGTGTTTAGGGGTGAGAGTGAGGGTGGAAGGCTTGTGTTTTAGGGCTGGGGATTAGGGCTTAGGGCCAGGCTTTAGGGTTCGGGGCTCCCTGCTAGGGCTTAGGGCTGCGGGCTAGGGCTGCAGGCTCGGGGATTAGGGCTTAGGGCCAGGCTTTAGGGTTCGGGACTGGGTTTCCGGGTTTAGGGCAGGGAAGGAGGGTAGTTTGTAGGACTGGAGACTAGGGTTTAGGGTTCGTGTGTAAGACTAGGCTTTAGGGTTTAGGGCTGGGATGTTAGGGCTTAGAGCTGGGACGTAGGGCTTAGGGCTCAGGACGGGTCTTTAGGGCTCCGGACTAGGGTTTGGGGCTTGGGAATAGGGTTTAAGGCTGGGGACTAGGGTATGAGGGTAGGGTTGAGGCTTGTTTCTAGGGTTTAGGGGAGTGTGCGTCGTTGCGGTTAGGTGTTTAGGGTTCAGAGGAGTGTGTAGGGTTAGGAGGTAGGGTTGGGGAGGTGTCTAGGGTTAGGAGGTAGGGTTGGGAAGGTGTCTAGGGCTTAGGGTTGGAATTGCTAGGGTTTCCCCGAGTCTAGGGCTCAGGGCTCGATTCAGTTTCGCCAATATTGGTGTTTTGGAAGGGTTTGTGTTGGTCTGGCTGGGTTGGGGTTGGTCCGATTTGGCTGGATTTGGTTTGGACTTGTGTGGTTTGGTGTTGGGAAGGTTTTCCAGTGGTTTGGCAAAAATCGATCCAGATTTGGCTGATTTTGGGGTGATTTTGCGTGTTTGCGGGGGGCGCGTGTTTGCCGCAAAAGTCGTACCCCTTCCACTGGATGGATTTGTGTAATTCTTGCTGAGATTCTTCATAATCGCTGGAACTAATGTCCCAGTGAGTTTCAAGAGGATCGAAGTAGGGGAAGTGCGAAAAAAGCACTTTTTGAGTGATGGCCTGAATCGCCATGTTATCCAATGGGCGTTTTTGGGGTGGTGGAGAAGTGGTTTTAAGGGTGTTCCACTTGCTCCAGAGGAACGGGGCTGCTGTGAGTGGTAGGGAGGGGGAATTCATGGGTGTGCAGGAAGATTGGGAGGAATCGATCGATGGGAAGGGTGTTTTTCGTGAAAGTCGAGGAAGGAAGGAGCTGCCATAGGAGCCCATGTTAAATGTGAGTGTTTACATGTTTTTGGGGTTCGATTGCAGGGTGTTCCAGGTGGTTCCAAGTGGATGTAGTTAGCTGGGATCAGAGGTGGGAAAGTCTAATTTTGTTTGCAAGTGTTTTGAAGAAAATTCATGGAGGGGAAGGGGTGTTTTGGGCCTAGTTTGAAAGTGCATTTTGGACGCGACTTTAGGCCTTATGCGAGGTCGCGGTAATGCACGTTTTTGGGGTGGTATGTTGGGGTGTTCTAGGTTTTTGGGAAGGAGTTTAGGGGTGTGGGAGCAATGTTGGGAATGTCTAGTTTCTGGGAAAAATAGCAGTTTGGTTGTAGGTGGAGGGGAAAGGGTACTTTTGGCCTGTTTTGTAAGTGTACTTTCGTGCCATTGGCTAACATTGGCTGGCCCAGAGGTCGCGGTAATGCGGTTGTTTGGGAGGGTATTTTGGGGTGTTCCCTATTTTTGGGAATGTGTTTAAGGGGTTGGGAGGTATGTTGGGAATGTCTAGTTATTGAGAAAAATAGTAGTTTGCTCGTAGGTTGAGGGGAAATGCGAATTTGGGCCTGTTTTCAAGGTGCACTTTCGTGCCATTGGCTAACATTGCCGGTACTGCGTTATTGCAGATGAAAGCCACAAGAGGGCGACTTATATGTGGATTCCAGGGTTTAGGGCTCAGGGCAAGTGTGTGGGAATTGGGATAAGGGTGGAAGGGTTGTTGTGAGTGTTTAGGGGTGAGAGTGAGGGTGGAAGGCTTGTGTTTTAGGGCTGGGGATTAGGGCTTAGGGCCAGGCTTTAGGGTTCGGGGCTCCCTGCTAGGGCTTAGGGCTGCGGGCTAGGGCTGCAGGCTCGGGGATTAGGGCTTAGGGCCAGGCTTTAGGGTTCGGGACTGGGTTTCAGGGTTTAGGGCAGGGAAGGAGGGTAGTTTGTAGGACTGGAGACTAGGGTTTAGGGTTCGTGTGTAAGACTAGGCTTTAGGGTTTAGGGCTGGGATGTTAGGGCTTAGAGCTGGGACGTAGGGCTTAGGGCTCAGGACGGGTCTTTAGGGCTCCGGACTAGGGTTTGGGGCTTGGGAATAGGGTTTAAGGCTGGGGACTAGGGTATGAGGGTAGGGTTGAGGCTTGTTTCTAGGGTTTAGGGGAGTGTGCGTCGTTGCGGTTAGGTGTTTAGGGTTCAGAGGAGTGTGTAGGGTTAGGAGGTAGGGTTGGGGAGGTGTCTAGGGTTAGGAGGTAGGGTTGGGAAGGTGTCTAGGGCTTAGGGTTGGAATTGCTAGGGTTTCCCCGAGTCTAGGGCTCAGGGCTCGATTCAGTTTCGCCAATATTGGTGTTTTGGAAGGGTTTGTGTTGGTCTGGCTGGGTTGGGGTTGGTCCGATTTGGCTGGATTTGGTTTGGACTTGTGTGGTTTGGTGTTGGGAAGGTTTTCCAGTGGTTTGGCAAAAATCGATCCAGATTTGGCTGATTTTGGGGTGATTTTGCGTGTTTGCGGGGGGCGCGTGTTTGCCGCAAAAGTCGTACCCCTTCCACTGGATGGATTTGTGTAATTCTTGCTGAGATTCTTCATAATCGCTGGAACTAATGTCCCAGTGAGTTTCAAGAGGATCGAAGTAGGGGAAGTGCGAAAAAAGCACTTTTTGAGTGATGGCCTGAATCGCCATGTTATCCAATGGGCGTTTTTGGGGTGGTGGAGAAGTGGTTTTAAGGGTGTTCCACTTGCTCCAGAGGAACGGGGCTGCTGTGAGTGGTAGGGAGGGGGAATTCATGGGTGTGCAGGAAGATTGGGAGGAATCGATCGATGGGAAGGGTGTTTTTCGTGAAAGTCGAGGAAGGAAGGAGCTGCCATAGGAGCCCATGTTAAATGTGAGTGTTTACATGTTTTTGGGGTTCGATTGCAGGGTGTTCCAGGTGGTTCCAAGTGGATGTAGTTAGCTGGGATCAGAGGTGGGAAAGTCTAATTTTGTTTGCAAGTGTTTTGAAGAAAATTCATGGAGGGGAAGGGGTGTTTTGGGCCTAGTTTGAAAGTGCATTTTGGACGCGACTTTAGGCCTTATGCGAGGTCGCGGTAATGCACGTTTTTGGGGTGGTATGTTGGGGTGTTCTAGGTTTTTGGGAAGGAGTTTAGGGGTGTGGGAGCAATGTTGGGAATGTCTAGTTTCTGGGAAAAATAGCAGTTTGGTTGTAGGTGGAGGGGAAAGGGTACTTTTGGCCTGTTTTGTAAGTGTACTTTCGTGCCATTGGCTAACATTGGCTGGCCCAGAGGTCGCGGTAATGCGGTTGTTTGGGAGGGTATTTTGGGGTGTTCCCTATTTTTGGGAATGTGTTTAAGGGGTTGGGAGGTATGTTGGGAATGTCTAGTTATTGAGAAAAATAGTAGTTTGCTCGTAGGTTGAGGGGAAATGCGAATTTGGGCCTGTTTTCAAGGTGCACTTTCGTGCCATTGGCTAACATTGCCGGTACTGCGTTATTGCAGATGAAAGCCACAAGAGGGCGACTTATATGTGGATTCCAGGGTTTAGGGCTCAGGGCAAGTGTGTGGGAATTGGGATAAGGGTGGAAGGGTTGTTGTGAGTGTTTAGGGGTGAGAGTGAGGGTGGAAGGCTTGTGTTTTAGGGCTGGGGATTAGGGCTTAGGGCCAGGCTTTAGGGTTCGGGGCTCCCTGCTAGGGCTTAGGGCTGCGGGCTAGGGCTGCAGGCTCGGGGATTAGGGCTTAGGGCCAGGCTTTAGGGTTCGGGACTGGGTTTCAGGGTTTAGGGCAGGGAAGGAGGGTAGTTTGTAGGACTGGAGACTAGGGTTTAGGGTTCGTGTGTAAGACTAGGCTTTAGGGTTTAGGGCTGGGATGTTAGGGCTTAGAGCTGGGACGTAGGGCTTAGGGCTCAGGACGGGTCTTTAGGGCTCCGGACTAGGGTTTGGGGCTTGGGAATAGGGTTTAAGGCTGGGGACTAGGGTATGAGGGTAGGGTTGAGGCTTGTTTCTAGGGTTTAGGGGAGTGTGCGTCGTTGCGGTTAGGTGTTTAGGGTTCAGAGGAGTGTGTAGGGTTAGGAGGTAGGGTTGGGGAGGTGTCTAGGGTTAGGAGGTAGGGTTGGGAAGGTGTCTAGGGCTTAGGGTTGGAATTGCTAGGGTTTCCCCGAGTCTAGGGCTCAGGGCTCGATTCAGTTTCGCCAATATTGGTGTTTTGGAAGGGTTTGTGTTGGTCTGGCTGGGTTGGGGTTGGTCCGATTTGGCTGGATTTGGTTTGGACTTGTGTGGTTTGGTGTTGGGAAGGTTTTCCAGTGGTTTGGCAAAAATCGATCCAGATTTGGCTGATTTTGGGGTGATTTTGCGTGTTTGCGGGGGGCGCGTGTTTGCCGCAAAAGTCGTACCCCTTCCACTGGATGGATTTGTGTAATTCTTGCTGAGATTCTTCATAATCGCTGGAACTAATGTCCCAGTGAGTTTCAAGAGGATCGAAGTAGGGGAAGTGCGAAAAAAGCACTTTTTGAGTGATGGCCTGAATCGCCATGTTATCCAATGGGCGTTTTTGGGGTGGTGGAGAAGTGGTTTTAAGGGTGTTCCACTTGCTCCAGAGGAACGGGGCTGCTGTGAGTGGTAGGGAGGGGGAATTCATGGGTGTGCAGGAAGATTGGGAGGAATCGATCGATGGGAAGGGTGTTTTTCGTGAAAGTCGAGGAAGGAAGGAGCTGCCATAGGAGCCCATGTTAAATGTGAGTGTTTACATGTTTTTGGGGTTCGATTGCAGGGTGTTCCAGGTGGTTCCAAGTGGATGTAGTTAGCTGGGATCAGAGGTGGGAAAGTCTAATTTTGTTTGCAAGTGTTTTGAAGAAAATTCATGGAGGGGAAGGGGTGTTTTGGGCCTAGTTTGAAAGTGCATTTTGGACGCGACTTTAGGCCTTATGCGAGGTCGCGGTAATGCACGTTTTTGGGGTGGTATGTTGGGGTGTTCTAGGTTTTTGGGAAGGAGTTTAGGGGTGTGGGAGCAATGTTGGGAATGTCTAGTTTCTGGGAAAAATAGCAGTTTGGTTGTAGGTGGAGGGGAAAGGGTACTTTTGGCCTGTTTTGTAAGTGTACTTTCGTGCCATTGGCTAACATTGGCTGGCCCAGAGGTCGCGGTAATGCGGTTGTTTGGGAGGGTATTTTGGGGTGTTCCCTATTTTTGGGAATGTGTTTAAGGGGTTGGGAGGTATGTTGGGAATGTCTAGTTATTGAGAAAAATAGTAGTTTGCTCGTAGGTTGAGGGGAAATGCGAATTTGGGCCTGTTTTCAAGGTGCACTTTCGTGCCATTGGCTAACATTGCCGGTACTGCGTTATTGCAGATGAAAGCCACAAGAGGGCGACTTATATGTGGATTCCAGGGTTTAGGGCTCAGGGCAAGTGTGTGGGAATTGGGATAAGGGTGGAAGGGTTGTTGTGAGTGTTTAGGGGTGAGAGTGAGGGTGGAAGGCTTGTGTTTTAGGGCTGGGGATTAGGGCTTAGGGCCAGGCTTTAGGGTTCGGGGCTCCCTGCTAGGGCTTAGGGCTGCGGGCTAGGGCTGCAGGCTCGGGGATTAGGGCTTAGGGCCAGGCTTTAGGGTTCGGGACTGGGTTTCAGGGTTTAGGGCAGGGAAGGAGGGTAGTTTGTAGGACTGGAGACTAGGGTTTAGGGTTCGTGTGTAAGACTAGGCTTTAGGGTTTAGGGCTGGGATGTTAGGGCTTAGAGCTGGGACGTAGGGCTTAGGGCTCAGGACGGGTCTTTAGGGCTCCGGACTAGGGTTTGGGGCTTGGGAATAGGGTTTAAGGCTGGGGACTAGGGTATGAGGGTAGGGTTGAGGCTTGTTTCTAGGGTTTAGGGGAGTGTGCGTCGTTGCGGTTAGGTGTTTAGGGTTCAGAGGAGTGTGTAGGGTTAGGAGGTAGGGTTGGGGAGGTGTCTAGGGTTAGGAGGTAGGGTTGGGAAGGTGTCTAGGGCTTAGGGTTGGAATTGCTAGGGTTTCCCCGAGTCTAGGGCTCAGGGCTCGATTCAGTTTCGCCAATATTGGTGTTTTGGAAGGGTTTGTGTTGGTCTGGCTGGGTTGGGGTTGGTCCGATTTGGCTGGATTTGGTTTGGACTTGTGTGGTTTGGTGTTGGGAAGGTTTTCCAGTGGTTTGGCAAAAATCGATCCAGATTTGGCTGATTTTGGGGTGATTTTGCGTGTTTGCGGGGGGCGCGTGTTTGCCGCAAAAGTCGTACCCCTTCCACTGGATGGATTTGTGTAATTCTTGCTGAGATTCTTCATAATCGCTGGAACTAATGTCCCAGTGAGTTTCAAGAGGATCGAAGTAGGGGAAGTGCGAAAAAAGCACTTTTTGAGTGATGGCCTGAATCGCCATGTTATCCAATGGGCGTTTTTGGGGTGGTGGAGAAGTGGTTTTAAGGGTGTTCCACTTGCT
The DNA here is from genome assembly GCF_964204655.1 of Triturus cristatus. Classification (NCBI taxonomy): domain Eukaryota; kingdom Metazoa; phylum Chordata; class Amphibia; order Caudata; family Salamandridae; genus Triturus; species Triturus cristatus. The sequence goes on along the minus strand of NW_028188174.1, from coordinate 56,328 downwards.
CCAGAGGAACGGGGCTGCTGTGAGTGGTAGGGAGGGGGAATTCATGGGTGTGCAGGAAGATTGGGAGGAATCGATCGATGGGAAGGGTGTTTTTCGTGAAAGTCGAGGAAGGAAGGAGCTGCCATAGGAGCCCATGTTAAATGTGAGTGTTTACATGTTTTTGGGGTTCGATTGCAGGGTGTTCCAGGTGGTTCCAAGTGGATGTAGTTAGCTGGGATCAGAGGTGGGAAAGTCTAATTTTGTTTGCAAGTGTTTTGAAGAAAATTCATGGAGGGGAAGGGGTGTTTTGGGCCTAGTTTGAAAGTGCATTTTGGACGCGACTTTAGGCCTTATGCGAGGTCGCGGTAATGCACGTTTTTGGGGTGGTATGTTGGGGTGTTCTAGGTTTTTGGGAAGGAGTTTAGGGGTGTGGGAGCAATGTTGGGAATGTCTAGTTTCTGGGAAAAATAGCAGTTTGGTTGTAGGTGGAGGGGAAAGGGTACTTTTGGCCTGTTTTGTAAGTGTACTTTCGTGCCATTGGCTAACATTGGCTGGCCCAGAGGTCGCGGTAATGCGGTTGTTTGGGAGGGTATTTTGGGGTGTTCCCTATTTTTGGGAATGTGTTTAAGGGGTTGGGAGGTATGTTGGGAATGTCTAGTTATTGAGAAAAATAGTAGTTTGCTCGTAGGTTGAGGGGAAATGCGAATTTGGGCCTGTTTTCAAGGTGCACTTTCGTGCCATTGGCTAACATTGCCGGTACTGCGTTATTGCAGATGAAAGCCACAAGAGGGCGACTTATATGTGGATTCCAGGGTTTAGGGCTCAGGGCAAGTGTGTGGGAATTGGGATAAGGGTGGAAGGGTTGTTGTGAGTGTTTAGGGGTGAGAGTGAGGGTGGAAGGCTTGTGTTTTAGGGCTGGGGATTAGGGCTTAGGGCCAGGCTTTAGGGTTCGGGGCTCCCTGCTAGGGCTTAGGGCTGCGGGCTAGGGCTGCAGGCTCGGGGATTAGGGCTTAGGGCCAGGCTTTAGGGTTCGGGACTGGGTTTCAGGGTTTAGGGCAGGGAAGGAGGGTAGTTTGTAGGACTGGAGACTAGGGTTTAGGGTTCGTGTGTAAGACTAGGCTTTAGGGTTTAGGGCTGGGATGTTAGGGCTTAGAGCTGGGACGTAGGGCTTAGGGCTCAGGACGGGTCTTTAGGGCTCCGGACTAGGGTTTGGGGCTTGGGAATAGGGTTTAAGGCTGGGGACTAGGGTATGAGGGTAGGGTTGAGGCTTGTTTCTAGGGTTTAGGGGAGTGTGCGTCGTTGCGGTTAGGTGTTTAGGGTTCAGAGGAGTGTGTAGGGTTAGGAGGTAGGGTTGGGGAGGTGTCTAGGGTTAGGAGGTAGGGTTGGGAAGGTGTCTAGGGCTTAGGGTTGGAATTGCTAGGGTTTCCCCGAGTCTAGGGCTCAGGGCTCGATTCAGTTTCGCCAATATTGGTGTTTTGGAAGGGTTTGTGTTGGTCTGGCTGGGTTGGGGTTGGTCCGATTTGGCTGGATTTGGTTTGGACTTGTGTGGTTTGGTGTTGGGAAGGTTTTCCAGTGGTTTGGCAAAAATCGATCCAGATTTGGCTGATTTTGGGGTGATTTTGCGTGTTTGCGGGGGGCGCGTGTTTGCCGCAAAAGTCGTACCCCTTCCACTGGATGGATTTGTGTAATTCTTGCTGAGATTCTTCATAATCGCTGGAACTAATGTCCCAGTGAGTTTCAAGAGGATCGAAGTAGGGGAAGTGCGAAAAAAGCACTTTTTGAGTGATGGCCTGAATCGCCATGTTATCCAATGGGCGTTTTTGGGGTGGTGGAGAAGTGGTTTTAAGGGTGTTCCACTTGCTCCAGAGGAACGGGGCTGCTGTGAGTGGTAGGGAGGGGGAATTCATGGGTGTGCAGGAAGATTGGGAGGAATCGATCGATGGGAAGGGTGTTTTTCGTGAAAGTCGAGGAAGGAAGGAGCTGCCATAGGAGCCCATGTTAAATGTGAGTGTTTACATGTTTTTGGGGTTCGATTGCAGGGTGTTCCAGGTGGTTCCAAGTGGATGTAGTTAGCTGGGATCAGAGGTGGGAAAGTCTAATTTTGTTTGCAAGTGTTTTGAAGAAAATTCATGGAGGGGAAGGGGTGTTTTGGGCCTAGTTTGAAAGTGCATTTTGGACGCGACTTTAGGCCTTATGCGAGGTCGCGGTAATGCACGTTTTTGGGGTGGTATGTTGGGGTGTTCTAGGTTTTTGGGAAGGAGTTTAGGGGTGTGGGAGCAATGTTGGGAATGTCTAGTTTCTGGGAAAAATAGCAGTTTGGTTGTAGGTGGAGGGGAAAGGGTACTTTTGGCCTGTTTTGTAAGTGTACTTTCGTGCCATTGGCTAACATTGGCTGGCCCAGAGGTCGCGGTAATGCGGTTGTTTGGGAGGGTATTTTGGGGTGTTCCCTATTTTTGGGAATGTGTTTAAGGGGTTGGGAGGTATGTTGGGAATGTCTAGTTATTGAGAAAAATAGTAGTTTGCTCGTAGGTTGAGGGGAAATGCGAATTTGGGCCTGTTTTCAAGGTGCACTTTCGTGCCATTGGCTAACATTGCCGGTACTGCGTTATTGCAGATGAAAGCCACAAGAGGGCGACTTATATGTGGATTCCAGGGTTTAGGGCTCAGGGCAAGTGTGTGGGAATTGGGATAAGGGTGGAAGGGTTGTTGTGAGTGTTTAGGGGTGAGAGTGAGGGTGGAAGGCTTGTGTTTTAGGGCTGGGGATTAGGGCTTAGGGCCAGGCTTTAGGGTTCGGGGCTCCCTGCTAGGGCTTAGGGCTGCGGGCTAGGGCTGCAGGCTCGGGGATTAGGGCTTAGGGCCAGGCTTTAGGGTTCGGGACTGGGTTTCAGGGTTTAGGGCAGGGAAGGAGGGTAGTTTGTAGGACTGGAGACTAGGGTTTAGGGTTCGTGTGTAAGACTAGGCTTTAGGGTTTAGGGCTGGGATGTTAGGGCTTAGAGCTGGGACGTAGGGCTTAGGGCTCAGGACGGGTCTTTAGGGCTCCGGACTAGGGTTTGGGGCTTGGGAATAGGGTTTAAGGCTGGGGACTAGGGTATGAGGGTAGGGTTGAGGCTTGTTTCTAGGGTTTAGGGGAGTGTGCGTCGTTGCGGTTAGGTGTTTAGGGTTCAGAGGAGTGTGTAGGGTTAGGAGGTAGGGTTGGGGAGGTGTCTAGGGTTAGGAGGTAGGGTTGGGAAGGTGTCTAGGGCTTAGGGTTGGAATTGCTAGGGTTTCCCCGAGTCTAGGGCTCAGGGCTCGATTCAGTTTCGCCAATATTGGTGTTTTGGAAGGGTTTGTGTTGGTCTGGCTGGGTTGGGGTTGGTCCGATTTGGCTGGATTTGGTTTGGACTTGTGTGGTTTGGTGTTGGGAAGGTTTTCCAGTGGTTTGGCAAAAATCGATCCAGATTTGGCTGATTTTGGGGTGATTTTGCGTGTTTGCGGGGGGCGCGTGTTTGCCGCAAAAGTCGTACCCCTTCCACTGGATGGATTTGTGTAATTCTTGCTGAGATTCTTCATAATCGCTGGAACTAATGTCCCAGTGAGTTTCAAGAGGATCGAAGTAGGGGAAGTGCGAAAAAAGCACTTTTTGAGTGATGGCCTGAATCGCCATGTTATCCAATGGGCGTTTTTGGGGTGGTGGAGAAGTGGTTTTAAGGGTGTTCCACTTGCTCCAGAGGAACGGGGCTGCTGTGAGTGGTAGGGAGGGGGAATTCATGGGTGTGCAGGAAGATTGGGAGGAATCGATCGATGGGAAGGGTGTTTTTCGTGAAAGTCGAGGAAGGAAGGAGCTGCCATAGGAGCCCATGTTAAATGTGAGTGTTTACATGTTTTTGGGGTTCGATTGCAGGGTGTTCCAGGTGGTTCCAAGTGGATGTAGTTAGCTGGGATCAGAGGTGGGAAAGTCTAATTTTGTTTGCAAGTGTTTTGAAGAAAATTCATGGAGGGGAAGGGGTGTTTTGGGCCTAGTTTGAAAGTGCATTTTGGACGCGACTTTAGGCCTTATGCGAGGTCGCGGTAATGCACGTTTTTGGGGTGGTATGTTGGGGTGTTCTAGGTTTTTGGGAAGGAGTTTAGGGGTGTGGGAGCAATGTTGGGAATGTCTAGTTTCTGGGAAAAATAGCAGTTTGGTTGTAGGTGGAGGGGAAAGGGTACTTTTGGCCTGTTTTGTAAGTGTACTTTCGTGCCATTGGCTAACATTGGCTGGCCCAGAGGTCGCGGTAATGCGGTTGTTTGGGAGGGTATTTTGGGGTGTTCCCTATTTTTGGGAATGTGTTTAAGGGGTTGGGAGGTATGTTGGGAATGTCTAGTTATTGAGAAAAATAGTAGTTTGCTCGTAGGTTGAGGGGAAATGCGAATTTGGGCCTGTTTTCAAGGTGCACTTTCGTGCCATTGGCTAACATTGCCGGTACTGCGTTATTGCAGATGAAAGCCACAAGAGGGCGACTTATATGTGGATTCCAGGGTTTAGGGCTCAGGGCAAGTGTGTGGGAATTGGGATAAGGGTGGAAGGGTTGTTGTGAGTGTTTAGGGGTGAGAGTGAGGGTGGAAGGCTTGTGTTTTAGGGCTGGGGATTAGGGCTTAGGGCCAGGCTTTAGGGTTCGGGGCTCCCTGCTAGGGCTTAGGGCTGCGGGCTAGGGCTGCAGGCTCGGGGATTAGGGCTTAGGGCCAGGCTTTAGGGTTCGGGACTGGGTTTCAGGGTTTAGGGCAGGGAAGGAGGGTAGTTTGTAGGACTGGAGACTAGGGTTTAGGGTTCGTGTGTAAGACTAGGCTTTAGGGTTTAGGGCTGGGATGTTAGGGCTTAGAGCTGGGACGTAGGGCTTAGGGCTCAGGACGGGTCTTTAGGGCTCCGGACTAGGGTTTGGGGCTTGGGAATAGGGTTTAAGGCTGGGGACTAGGGTATGAGGGTAGGGTTGAGGCTTGTTTCTAGGGTTTAGGGGAGTGTGCGTCGTTGCGGTTAGGTGTTTAGGGTTCAGAGGAGTGTGTAGGGTTAGGAGGTAGGGTTGGGGAGGTGTCTAGGGTTAGGAGGTAGGGTTGGGAAGGTGTCTAGGGCTTAGGGTTGGAATTGCTAGGGTTTCCCCGAGTCTAGGGCTCAGGGCTCGATTCAGTTTCGCCAATATTGGTGTTTTGGAAGGGTTTGTGTTGGTCTGGCTGGGTTGGGGTTGGTCCGATTTGGCTGGATTTGGTTTGGACTTGTGTGGTTTGGTGTTGGGAAGGTTTTCCAGTGGTTTGGCAAAAATCGATCCAGATTTGGCTGATTTTGGGGTGATTTTGCGTGTTTGCGGGGGGCGCGTGTTTGCCGCAAAAGTCGTACCCCTTCCACTGGATGGATTTGTGTAATTCTTGCTGAGATTCTTCATAATCGCTGGAACTAATGTCCCAGTGAGTTTCAAGAGGATCGAAGTAGGGGAAGTGCGAAAAAAGCACTTTTTGAGTGATGGCCTGAATCGCCATGTTATCCAATGGGCGTTTTTGGGGTGGTGGAGAAGTGGTTTTAAGGGTGTTCCACTTGCTCCAGAGGAACGGGGCTGCTGTGAGTGGTAGGGAGGGGGAATTCATGGGTGTGCAGGAAGATTGGGAGGAATCGATCGATGGGAAGGGTGTTTTTCGTGAAAGTCGAGGAAGGAAGGAGCTGCCATAGGAGCCCATGTTAAATGTGAGTGTTTACATGTTTTTGGGGTTCGATTGCAGGGTGTTCCAGGTGGTTCCAAGTGGATGTAGTTAGCTGGGATCAGAGGTGGGAAAGTCTAATTTTGTTTGCAAGTGTTTTGAAGAAAATTCATGGAGGGGAAGGGGTGTTTTGGGCCTAGTTTGAAAGTGCATTTTGGACGCGACTTTAGGCCTTATGCGAGGTCGCGGTAATGCACGTTTTTGGGGTGGTATGTTGGGGTGTTCTAGGTTTTTGGGAAGGAGTTTAGGGGTGTGGGAGCAATGTTGGGAATGTCTAGTTTCTGGGAAAAATAGCAGTTTGGTTGTAGGTGGAGGGGAAAGGGTACTTTTGGCCTGTTTTGTAAGTGTACTTTCGTGCCATTGGCTAACATTGGCTGGCCCAGAGGTCGCGGTAATGCGGTTGTTTGGGAGGGTATTTTGGGGTGTTCCCTATTTTTGGGAATGTGTTTAAGGGGTTGGGAGGTATGTTGGGAATGTCTAGTTATTGAGAAAAATAGTAGTTTGCTCGTAGGTTGAGGGGAAATGCGAATTTGGGCCTGTTTTCAAGGTGCACTTTCGTGCCATTGGCTAACATTGCCGGTACTGCGTTATTGCAGATGAAAGCCACAAGAGGGCGACTTATATGTGGATTCCAGGGTTTAGGGCTCAGGGCAAGTGTGTGGGAATTGGGATAAGGGTGGAAGGGTTGTTGTGAGTGTTTAGGGGTGAGAGTGAGGGTGGAAGGCTTGTGTTTTAGGGCTGGGGATTAGGGCTTAGGGCCAGGCTTTAGGGTTCGGGGCTCCCTGCTAGGGCTTAGGGCTGCGGGCTAGGGCTGCAGGCTCGGGGATTAGGGCTTAGGGCCAGGCTTTAGGGTTCGGGACTGGGTTTCAGGGTTTAGGGCAGGGAAGGAGGGTAGTTTGTAGGACTGGAGACTAGGGTTTAGGGTTCGTGTGTAAGACTAGGCTTTAGGGTTTAGGGCTGGGATGTTAGGGCTTAGAGCTGGGACGTAGGGCTTAGGGCTCAGGACGGGTCTTTAGGGCTCCGGACTAGGGTTTGGGGCTTGGGAATAGGGTTTAAGGCTGGGGACTAGGGTATGAGGGTAGGGTTGAGGCTTGTTTCTAGGGTTTAGGGGAGTGTGCGTCGTTGCGGTTAGGTGTTTAGGGTTCAGAGGAGTGTGTAGGGTTAGGAGGTAGGGTTGGGGAGGTGTCTAGGGTTAGGAGGTAGGGTTGGGAAGGTGTCTAGGGCTTAGGGTTGGAATTGCTAGGGTTTCCCCGAGTCTAGGGCTCAGGGCTCGATTCAGTTTCGCCAATATTGGTGTTTTGGAAGGGTTTGTGTTGGTCTGGCTGGGTTGGGGTTGGTCCGATTTGGCTGGATTTGGTTTGGACTTGTGTGGTTTGGTGTTGGGAAGGTTTTCCAGTGGTTTGGCAAAAATCGATCCAGATTTGGCTGATTTTGGGGTGATTTTGCGTGTTTGCGGGGGGCGCGTGTTTGCCGCAAAAGTCGTACCCCTTCCACTGGATGGATTTGTGTAATTCTTGCTGAGATTCTTCATAATCGCTGGAACTAATGTCCCAGTGAGTTTCAAGAGGATCGAAGTAGGGGAAGTGCGAAAAAAGCACTTTTTGAGTGATGGCCTGAATCGCCATGTTATCCAATGGGCGTTTTTGGGGTGGTGGAGAAGTGGTTTTAAGGGTGTTCCACTTGCTCCAGAGGAACGGGGCTGCTGTGAGTGGTAGGGAGGGGGAATTCATGGGTGTGCAGGAAGATTGGGAGGAATCGATCGATGGGAAGGGTGTTTTTCGTGAAAGTCGAGGAAGGAAGGAGCTGCCATAGGAGCCCATGTTAAATGTGAGTGTTTACATGTTTTTGGGGTTCGATTGCAGGGTGTTCCAGGTGGTTCCAAGTGGATGTAGTTAGCTGGGATCAGAGGTGGGAAAGTCTAATTTTGTTTGCAAGTGTTTTGAAGAAAATTCATGGAGGGGAAGGGGTGTTTTGGGCCTAGTTTGAAAGTGCATTTTGGACGCGACTTTAGGCCTTATGCGAGGTCGCGGTAATGCACGTTTTTGGGGTGGTATGTTGGGGTGTTCTAGGTTTTTGGGAAGGAGTTTAGGGGTGTGGGAGCAATGTTGGGAATGTCTAGTTTCTGGGAAAAATAGCAGTTTGGTTGTAGGTGGAGGGGAAAGGGTACTTTTGGCCTGTTTTGTAAGTGTACTTTCGTGCCATTGGCTAACATTGGCTGGCCCAGAGGTCGCGGTAATGCGGTTGTTTGGGAGGGTATTTTGGGGTGTTCCCTATTTTTGGGAATGTGTTTAAGGGGTTGGGAGGTATGTTGGGAATGTCTAGTTATTGAGAAAAATAGTAGTTTGCTCGTAGGTTGAGGGGAAATGCGAATTTGGGCCTGTTTTCAAGGTGCACTTTCGTGCCATTGGCTAACATTGCCGGTACTGCGTTATTGCAGATGAAAGCCACAAGAGGGCGACTTATATGTGGATTCCAGGGTTTAGGGCTCAGGGCAAGTGTGTGGGAATTGGGATAAGGGTGGAAGGGTTGTTGTGAGTGTTTAGGGGTGAGAGTGAGGGTGGAAGGCTTGTGTTTTAGGGCTGGGGATTAGGGCTTAGGGCCAGGCTTTAGGGTTCGGGGCTCCCTGCTAGGGCTTAGGGCTGCGGGCTAGGGCTGCAGGCTCGGGGATTAGGGCTTAGGGCCAGGCTTTAGGGTTCGGGACTGGGTTTCAGGGTTTAGGGCAGGGAAGGAGGGTAGTTTGTAGGACTGGAGACTAGGGTTTAGGGTTCGTGTGTAAGACTAGGCTTTAGGGTTTAGGGCTGGGATGTTAGGGCTTAGAGCTGGGACGTAGGGCTTAGGGCTCAGGACGGGTCTTTAGGGCTCCGGACTAGGGTTTGGGGCTTGGGAATAGGGTTTAAGGCTGGGGACTAGGGTATGAGGGTAGGGTTGAGGCTTGTTTCTAGGGTTTAGGGGAGTGTGCGTCGTTGCGGTTAGGTGTTTAGGGTTCAGAGGAGTGTGTAGGGTTAGGAGGTAGGGTTGGGGAGGTGTCTAGGGTTAGGAGGTAGGGTTGGGAAGGTGTCTAGGGCTTAGGGTTGGAATTGCTAGGGTTTCCCCGAGTCTAGGGCTCAGGGCTCGATTCAGTTTCGCCAATATTGGTGTTTTGGAAGGGTTTGTGTTGGTCTGGCTGGGTTGGGGTTGGTCCGATTTGGCTGGATTTGGTTTGGACTTGTGTGGTTTGGTGTTGGGAAGGTTTTCCAGTGGTTTGGCAAAAATCGATCCAGATTTGGCTGATTTTGGGGTGATTTTGCGTGTTTGCGGGGGGCGCGTGTTTGCCGCAAAAGTCGTACCCCTTCCACTGGATGGATTTGTGTAATTCTTGCTGAGATTCTTCATAATCGCTGGAACTAATGTCCCAGTGAGTTTCAAGAGGATCGAAGTAGGGGAAGTGCGAAAAAAGCACTTTTTGAGTGATGGCCTGAATCGCCATGTTATCCAATGGGCGTTTTTGGGGTGGTGGAGAAGTGGTTTTAAGGGTGTTCCACTTGCTCCAGAGGAACGGGGCTGCTGTGAGTGGTAGGGAGGGGGAATTCATGGGTGTGCAGGAAGATTGGGAGGAATCGATCGATGGGAAGGGTGTTTTTCGTGAAAGTCGAGGAAGGAAGGAGCTGCCATAGGAGCCCATGTTAAATGTGAGTGTTTACATGTTTTTGGGGTTCGATTGCAGGGTGTTCCAGGTGGTTCCAAGTGGATGTAGTTAGCTGGGATCAGAGGTGGGAAAGTCTAATTTTGTTTGCAAGTGTTTTGAAGAAAATTCATGGAGGGGAAGGGGTGTTTTGGGCCTAGTTTGAAAGTGCATTTTGGACGCGACTTTAGGCCTTATGCGAGGTCGCGGTAATGCACGTTTTTGGGGTGGTATGTTGGGGTGTTCTAGGTTTTTGGGAAGGAGTTTAGGGGTGTGGGAGCAATGTTGGGAATGTCTAGTTTCTGGGAAAAATAGCAGTTTGGTTGTAGGTGGAGGGGAAAGGGTACTTTTGGCCTGTTTTGTAAGTGTACTTTCGTGCCATTGGCTAACATTGGCTGGCCCAGAGGTCGCGGTAATGCGGTTGTTTGGGAGGGTATTTTGGGGTGTTCCCTATTTTTGGGAATGTGTTTAAGGGTTGGGAGGTATGTTGGGAATGTCTAGTTATTGAGAAAAATAGTAGTTTGCTCGTAGGTTGAGGGGAAATGCGAATTTGGGCCTGTTTTCAAGGTGCACTTTCGTGCCATTGGCTAACATTGCCGGTACTGCGTTATTGCAGATGAAAGCCACAAGAGGGCGACTTATATGTGGATTCCAGGGTTTAGGGCTCAGGGCAAGTGTGTGGGAATTGGGATAAGGGTGGAAGGGTTGTTGTGAGTGTTTAGGGGTGAGAGTGAGGGTGGAAGGCTTGTGTTTTAGGGCTGGGGATTAGGGCTTAGGGCCAGGCTTTAGGGTTCGGGGCTCCCTGCTAGGGCTTAGGGCTGCGGGCTAGGGCTGCAGGCTCGGGGATTAGGGCTTAGGGCCAGGCTTTAGGGTTCGGGACTGGGTTTCAGGGTTTAGGGCAGGGAAGGAGGGTAGTTTGTAGGACTGGAGACTAGGGTTTAGGGTTCGTGTGTAAGACTAGGCTTTAGGGTTTAGGGCTGGGATGTTAGGGCTTAGAGCTGGGACGTAGGGCTTAGGGCTCAGGACGGGTCTTTAGGGCTCCGGACTAGGGTTTGGGGCTTGGGAATAGGGTTTAAGGCTGGGGACTAGGGTATGAGGGTAGGGTTGAGGCTTGTTTCTAGGGTTTAGGGGAGTGTGCGTCGTTGCGGTTAGGTGTTTAGGGTTCAGAGGAGTGTGTAGGGTTAGGAGGTAGGGTTGGGGAGGTGTCTAGGGTTAGGAGGTAGGGTTGGGAAGGTGTCTAGGGCTTAGGGTTGGAATTGCTAGGGTTTCCCCGAGTCTAGGGCTCAGGGCTCGATTCAGTTTCGCCAATATTGGTGTTTTGGAAGGGTTTGTGTTGGTCTGGCTGGGTTGGGGTTGGTCCGATTTGGCTGGATTTGGTTTGGACTTGTGTGGTTTGGTGTTGGGAAGGTTTTCCAGTGGTTTGGCAAAAATCGATCCAGATTTGGCTGATTTTGGGGTGATTTTGCGTGTTTGCGGGGGGCGCGTGTTTGCCGCAAAAGTCGTACCCCTTCCACTGGATGGATTTGTGTAATTCTTGCTGAGATTCTTCATAATCGCTGGAACTAATGTCCCAGTGAGTTTCAAGAGGATCGAAGTAGGGGAAGTGCGAAAAAAGCACTTTTTGAGTGATGGCCTGAATCGCCATGTTATCCAATGGGCGTTTTTGGGGTGGTGGAGAAGTGGTTTTAAGGGTGTTCCACTTGCTCCAGAGGAACGGGGCTGCTGTGAGTGGTAGGGAGGGGGAATTCATGGGTGTGCAGGAAGATTGGGAGGAATCGATCGATGGGAAGGGTGTTTTTCGTGAAAGTCGAGGAAGGAAGGAGCTGCCATAGGAGCCCATGTTAAATGTGAGTGTTTACATGTTTTTGGGGTTCGATTGCAGGGTGTTCCAGGTGGTTCCAAGTGGATGTAGTTAGCTGGGATCAGAGGTGGGAAAGTCTAATTTTGTTTGCAAGTGTTTTGAAGAAAATTCATGGAGGGGAAGGGGTGTTTTGGGCCTAGTTTGAAAGTGCATTTTGGACGCGACTTTAGGCCTTATGCGAGGTCGCGGTAATGCACGTTTTTGGGGTGGTATGTTGGGGTGTTCTAGGTTTTTGGGAAGGAGTTTAGGGGTGTGGGAGCAATGTTGGGAATGTCTAGTTTCTGGGAAAAATAGCAGTTTGGTTGTAGGTGGAGGGGAAAGGGTACTTTTGGCCTGTTTTGTAAGTGTACTTTCGTGCCATTGGCTAACATTGGCTGGCCCAGAGGTCGCGGTAATGCGGTTGTTTGGGAGGGTATTTTGGGGTGTTCCCTATTTTTGGGAATGTGTTTAAGGGGTTGGGAGGTATGTTGGGAATGTCTAGTTATTGAGAAAAATAGTAGTTTGCTCGTAGGTTGAGGGGAAATGCGAATTTGGGCCTGTTTTCAAGGTGCACTTTCGTGCCATTGGCTAACATTGCCGGTACTGCGTTATTGCAGATGAAAGCCACAAGAGGGCGACTTATATGTGGATTCCAGGGTTTAGGGCTCAGGGCAAGTGTGTGGGAATTGGGATAAGGGTGGAAGGGTTGTTGTGAGTGTTTAGGGGTGAGAGTGAGGGTGGAAGGCTTGTGTTTTAGGGCTGGGGATTAGGGCTTAGGGCCAGGCTTTAGGGTTCGGGGCTCCCTGCTAGGGCTTAGGGCTGCGGGCTAGGGCTGCAGGCTCGGGGATTAGGGCTTAGGGCCAGGCTTTAGGGTTCGGGACTGGGTTTCAGGGTTTAGGGCAGGGAAGGAGGGTAGTTTGTAGGACTGGAGACTAGGGTTTAGGGTTCGTGTGTAAGACTAGGCTTTAGGGTTTAGGGCTGGGATGTTAGGGCTTAGAGCTGGGACGTAGGGCTTAGGGCTCAGGACGGGTCTTTAGGGCTCCGGACTAGGGTTTGGGGCTTGGGAATAGGGTTTAAGGCTGGGGACTAGGGTATGAGGGTAGGGTTGAGGCTTGTTTCTAGGGTTTAGGGGAGTGTGCGTCGTTGCGGTTAGGTGTTTAGGGTTCAGAGGAGTGTGTAGGGTTAGGAGGTAGGGTTGGGGAGGTGTCTAGGGTTAGGAGGTAGGGTTGGGAAGGTGTCTAGGGCTTAGGGTTGGAATTGCTAGGGTTTCCCCGAGTCTAGGGCTCAGGGCTCGATTCAGTTTCGCCAATATTGGTGTTTTGGAAGGGTTTGTGTTGGTCTGGCTGGGTTGGGGTTGGTCCGATTTGGCTGGATTTGGTTTGGACTTGTGTGGTTTGGTGTTGGGAAGGTTTTCCAGTGGTTTGGCAAAAATCGATCCAGATTTGGCTGATTTTGGGGTGATTTTGCGTGTTTGCGGGGGGCGCGTGTTTGCCGCAAAAGTCGTACCCCTTCCACTGGATGGATTTGTGTAATTCTTGCTGAGATTCTTCATAATCGCTGGAACTAATGTCCCAGTGAGTTTCAAGAGGATCGAAGTAGGGGAAGTGCGAAAAAAGCACTTTTTGAGTGATGGCCTGAATCGCCATGTTATCCAATGGGCGTTTTTGGGGTGGTGGAGAAGTGGTTTAAGGGTGTTCCACTTGCTCCAGAGGAACGGGGCTGCTGTGAGTGGTAGGGAGGGGGAATTCATGGGTGTGCAGGAAGATTGGGAGGAATCGATCGATGGGAAGGGTGTTTTTCGTGAAAGTCGAGGAAGGAAGGAGCTGCCATAGGAGCCCATGTTAAATGTGAGTGTTTACATGTTTTTGGGGTTCGATTGCAGGGTGTTCCAGGTGGTTCCAAGTGGATGTAGTTAGCTGGGATCAGAGGTGGGAAAGTCTAATTTTGTTTGCAAGTGTTTTGAAGAAAATTCATGGAGGGGAAGGGGTGTTTTGGGCCTAGTTTGAAAGTGCATTTTGGACGCGACTTTAGGCCTTATGCGAGGTCGCGGTAATGCACGTTTTTGGGGTGGTATGTTGGGGTGTTCTAGGTTTTTGGGAAGGAGTTTAGGGGTGTGGGAGCAATGTTGGGAATGTCTAGTTTCTGGGAAAAATAGCAGTTTGGTTGTAGGTGGAGGGGAAAGGGTACTTTTGGCCTGTTTTGTAAGTGTACTTTCGTGCCATTGGCTAACATTGGCTGGCCCAGAGGTCGCGGTAATGCGGTTGTTTGGGAGGGTATTTTGGGGTGTTCCCTATTTTTGGGAATGTGTTTAAGGGGTTGGGAGGTATGTTGGGAATGTCTAGTTATTGAGAAAAATAGTAGTTTGCTCGTAGGTTGAGGGGAAATGCGAATTTGGGCCTGTTTTCAAGGTGCACTTTCGTGCCATTGGCTAACATTGCCGGTACTGCGTTATTGCAGATGAAAGCCACAAGAGGGCGACTTATATGTGGATTCCAGGGTTTAGGGCTCAGGGCAAGTGTGTGGGAATTGGGATAAGGGTGGAAGGGTTGTTGTGAGTGTTTAGGGGTGAGAGTGAGGGTGGAAGGCTTGTGTTTAGGGCTGGGGATTAGGGCTTAGGGCCAGGCTTTAGGGTTCGGGGCTCCCTGCTAGGGCTTAGGGCTGCGGGCTAGGGCTGCAGGCTCGGGATTAGGGCTTAGGGCCAGGCTTTAGGGTTCGGGACTGGGTTTCAGGGTTTAGGGCAGGGAAGGAGGGTAGTTTGTAGGACTGGAGACTAGGGTTTAGGGTTCGTGTGTAAGACTAGGCTTTAGGGTTTAGGGCTGGGATGTTAGGGCTTAGAGCTGGGACGTAGGGCTTAGGGCTCAGGACGGGTCTTTAGGGCTCCGGACTAGGGTTTGGGGCTTGGGAATAGGGTTTAAGGCTGGGGACTAGGGTATGAGGGTAGGGTTGAGGCTTGTTTCTAGGGTTTAGGGGAGTGTGCGTCGTTGCGGTTAGGTGTTTAGGGTTCAGAGGAGTGTGTAGGGTTAGGAGGTAGGGTTGGGGAGGTGTCTAGGGTTAGGAGGTAGGGTTGGGAAGGTGTCTAGGGCTTAGGGTTGGAATTGCTAGGGTTTCCCCGAGTCTAGGGCTCAGGGCTCGATTCAGTTTCGCCAATATTGGTGTTTTGGAAGGGTTTGTGTTGGTCTGGCTGGGTTGGGGTTGGTCCGATTTGGCTGGATTTGGTTTGGACTTGTGTGGTTTGGTGTTGGGAAGGTTTTCCAGTGGTTTGGCAAAAATCGATCCAGATTTGGCTGATTTTGGGGTGATTTTGCGTGTTTGCGGGGGGCGCGTGTTTGCCGCAAAAGTCGTACCCCTTCCACTGGATGGATTTGTGTATTCTTGCTGAGATTCTTCATAATCGCTGGAACTAATGTCCCAGTGAGTTTCAAGAGGATCGAAGTAGGGGAAGTGCGAAAAAAGCACTTTTTGAGTGATGGCCTGAATCGCCATGTTATCCAATGGGCGTTTTTGGGGTGGTGGAGAAGTGGTTTTAAGGGTGTTCCACTTGCTCCAGAGGAACGGGGCTGCTGTGAGTGGTAGGGAGGGGGAATTCATGGGTGTGCAGGAAGATTGGGAGGAATCGATCGATGGGAAGGGTG
>NW_028188174.1:0-41316 GCF_964204655.1 Triturus cristatus | reverse complement strand
CAGGAAGATTGGGAGGAATCGATCGATGGGAAGGGTGTTTTTCGTGAAAGTCGAGGAAGGAAGGAGCTGCCATAGGAGCCCATGTTAAATGTGAGTGTTTACATGTTTTGGGGTTCGATTGCAGGGTGTTCCAGGTGGTTCCAAGTGGATGTAGTTAGCTGGGATCAGAGGTGGGAAAGTCTAATTTTGTTTGCAAGTGTTTTGAAGAAAATTCATGGAGGGGAAGGGGTGTTTGGGCCTAGTTTGAAAGTGCATTTTGGACGCGACTTTAGGCCTTATGCGAGGTCGCGGTAATGCACGTTTTTGGGGTGGTATGTTGGGGTGTTCTAGGTTTTTGGGAAGGAGTTTAGGGGTGTGGGAGCAATGTTGGGAATGTCTAGTTTCTGGGAAAAATAGCAGTTTGGTTGTAGGTGGAGGGGAAAGGGGTACTTTTGGCCTGTTTTGTAAGTGTACTTTCGTGCCATTGGCTAACATTGGCTGGCCCAGAGGTCGCGGTAATGCGGTTGTTTGGGAGGGTATTTTGGGGTGTTCCCTATTTTTGGGAATGTGTTTAAGGGGTTGGGAGGTATGTTGGGAATGTCTAGTTATTGAGAAAAATAGTAGTTTGCTCGTAGGTTGAGGGGAAATGCGAATTTGGGCCTGTTTTCAAGGTGCACTTTCGTGCCATTGGCTAACATTGCCGGTACTGCGTTATTGCAGATGAAAGCCACAAGAGGGCGACTTATATGTGGATTCCAGGGTTTAGGGCTCAGGGCAAGTGTGTGGGAATTGGGATAAGGGTGGAAGGGTTGCTGTGAGGGCTTAGGGCTTAGGGCTGGGCAGTAGGGTTCAGGGCTCCGGGTTAAGGTTTAGGGCTCAGGGAAGGGTTTAAGGCGCCTCGTTAGGGCTTAGGGCTTAGGGCTGGGCAGTAGGGTTCAGGGCTCTGTTCTAGGCTTAGGGCTCCGGGGGGCGGGTTGAAGGCTCGGGCATTAGGGTCTAGGGCCAGGCAGTAGGGTTCAGGGCTCGGTTCTAGGGCTTAGGGCTCCGGGGTAGGGTTTCGGGCTCAGGTCTCTGGGATAGGGCTTAGGGCTCTATTTTTAGGGCTCAGGGCTCCGGGATAGGGCTTAGGGCTCAGGGCTCCTGGATAGGGCTTAGGGCTCCGTTTTTAGGGCTCAGGGCTAGGGCTTAGGGCTCCGTTTTTAGGGCTCAGGGCTCCGGGATAGGGCTTAGGGCTCAGGTCTCTGGGATAGGGCTTAGGGCTCCATTTTTAGGGCTCAGGGCTCCGGGATAGGGCTTAGGGCTCCGGGGCTAGGGTTTAGGGCTGGGGATTAGGGTTTAAGGGTAGGGTTGAGGCTTGTTTCTAGGTTTAGGGGATTGTGCGTTGTTGCGGTTAGGGGTTTAGGGTTCAGGGGAGTGTGTAGGGTTAGGAGGTAGGGTTGGGGAGGTGTCTAGGGTTAGGAGGTAGGGTTGGGAAGGTGTCTAGGGCTTAGGGTTGGAATTGCTAGGGTTTCCCCGAGTCTAGGGCTCAGGGCTCGATTCAGTTTCGCCAATATTGGTGTTTTGGAAGGGTTTGTGTTGGTCTGGCTGGGTTGGGGTTGGTCCGATTTGGCTGGATTTGGTTTGGACTTGTGTGGTTTGGTGTTGGGAAGGTTTTCCAGTGGTTTGGCAAAAATCGATCCAGATTTGGCTGATTTTGGGGTGATTTTGCGTGTTTGCGGGGGGCGCGTGTTTGCCGCAAAAGTCGTACCCCTTCCACTGGATGGATTTGTGTAATTCTTGCTGAGATTCTTCATAATCGCTGGAACTAATGTCCCAGTGAGTTTCAAGAGGATCGAAGTAGGGGAAGTGCGAAAAAGCACTTTTTGAGTGATGGCCTGAATCGCCATGTTATCCAATGGGCGTTTTTGGGGTGGTGGAGAAGTGGTTTAAGGGTGTTCCACTTGCTCCAGAGGAACGGGGCTGCTGTGAGTGGTAGGGAGGGGGAATTCATGGGTGTGCAGGAAGATTGGGAGGAATCGATCGATGGGAAGGGTGTTTTTCGTGAAAGTCGAGGAAGGAAGGAGCTGCCATAGGAGCCCATGTTAAATGTGAGTGTTTACATGTTTTTGGGGTTCGATTGCAGGGTGTTCCAGGTGGTTCCAAGTGGATGTAGTTAGCTGGGATCAGAGGTGGGAAAGTCTAATTTTGTTTGCAAGTGTTTTGAAGAAAATTCATGGAGGGGAAGGGGTGTTTTGGGCCTAGTTTGAAAGTGCATTTTGGACGCGACTTTAGGCCTTATGCGAGGTCGCGGTAATGCACGTTTTTGGGGTGGTATGTTGGGGTGTTCTAGGTTTTTGGGAAGGAGTTTAGGGGTGTGGGAGCAATGTTGGGAATGTCTAGTTTCTGGGAAAAATAGCAGTTTGGTTGTAGGTGGAGGGGAAAGGGTACTTTTGGCCTGTTTTGTAAGTGTACTTTCGTGCCATTGGCTAACATGGCTGGCCCAGAGGTCGCGGTAATGCGGTTGTTTGGGAGGGTATTTTGGGGTGTTCCCTATTTTTGGGAATGTGTTTAAGGGGTTGGGAGGTATGTTGGGAATGTCTAGTTATTGAGAAAAATAGTAGTTTGCTCGTAGGTTGAGGGGAAATGCGAATTTGGGCCTGTTTTCAAGGTGCACTTTCGTGCCATTGGCTAACATTGCCGGTACTGCGTTATTGCAGATGAAAGCCACAAGAGGGCGACTTATATGTGGATTCCAGGGTTTAGGGCTCAGGGCAAGTGTGTGGGAATTGGGATAAGGGTGGAAGGGTTGCTGTGAGGGCTTAGGGCTTAGGGCTGGGCAGTAGGGTTCAGGGCTCCGGGTTAAGGTTTAGGGCTCAGGGAAGGGTTTAAGGCGCCTCGTTAGGGCTTAGGGCTTAGGGCTGGGCAGTAGGGTTCAGGGCTCTGTTCTAGGGCTTAGGGCTCCGGGGGGCGGGTTGAAGGCTCGGGCATTAGGGTCTAGGGCCAGGCAGTAGGGTTCAGGGCTCGGTTCTAGGGCTTAGGGCTCCGGGGTAGGGTTTCGGGCTCAGGTCTCTGGGATAGGGCTTAGGGCTCTATTTTTAGGGCTCAGGGCTCCGGGATAGGGCTTAGGGCTCAGGGCTCCTGGATAGGGCTTAGGGCTCCGTTTTTAGGGCTCAGGGCTAGGGCTTAGGGCTCCGTTTTTAGGGCTCAGGGCTCCGGGATAGGGCTTAGGGCTCAGGTCTCTGGGATAGGGCTTAGGGCTCCATTTTTAGGGCTCAGGGCTCCGGGGATAGGGCTTAGGGCTCCGGGGCTAGGGTTTAGGGCTGGGGATTAGGGTTTAAGGGTAGGGTTGAGGCTTGTTTCTAGGGTTTAGGGGATTGTGCGTTGTTGCGGTTAGGGGTTTAGGGTTCAGGGAGTGTGTAGGGTTAGGAGGTAGGGTTGGGGAGGTGTCTAGGGTTAGGAGGTAGGGTTGGGAAGGTGTCTAGGGCTTAGGGTTGGAATTGCTAGGGTTTTCCCGAGTCTAGGCTCAGGGCTCGATTCAGTTTCGCCAATATTGGTGTTTTGGAAGGGTTTGTGTTGGTCTGGCTGGGTTGGGGTTGGTCCGATTTGGCTGGATTTGGTTTGGACTTGTGTGGTTTGGTGTTGGGAAGGTTTTCCAGTGGTTTGGCAAAAATCGATCCAGATTTGGCTGATTTTGGGGTGATTTTGCGTGTTTGCGGGGGGCGCGTGTTTGCCGCAAAAGTCGTACCCCTTCCACTGGATGGATTTGTGTAATTCTTGCTGAGATTCTTCATAATCGCTGGAACTAATGTCCCAGTGAGTTTCAAGAGGATCGAAGTAGGGGAAGTGCGAAAAAAGCACTTTTGAGTGATGGCCTGAATCGCCATGTTATCCAATGGGCGTTTTTGGGGTGGTGGAGAAGTGGTTTTAAGGGTGTTCCACTTGCTCCAGAGGAACGGGGCTGCTGTGAGTGGTAGGGAGGGGAATTCATGGGTGTGCAGGAAGATTGGGAGGAATCGATCGATGGGAAGGGGTGTTTTTCGTGAAAGTCGAGGAAGGAAGGAGCTGCCATAGGAGCCATGTTAAATGTGAGTGTTTACATGTTTTTGGGGTTCGATTGCAGGGTGTTCCAGGTGGTTCCAAGTGGATGTAGTTAGCTGGGATCAGAGGTGGGAAAGTCTAATTTTGTTTGCAAGTGTTTTGAAGAAAATTCATGGAGGGGAAGGGGTGTTTTGGGCCTAGTTTGAAAGTGCATTTTGGACGCGACTTTAGGCCTTATGCGAGGTCGCGGTAATGCACGTTTTTGGGGTGGTATGTTGGGGTGTTCTAGGTTTTTGGGAAGGAGTTTAGGGGTGTGGGAGCAATGTTGGGAATGTCTAGTTTCTGGGAAAAATAGCAGTTTGGTTGTAGGTGGAGGGGAAAGGGTACTTTTGGCCTGTTTTGTAAGTGTACTTTCGTGCCATTGGCTAACATTGGCTGGCCCAGAGGTCGCGGTAATGCGGTTGTTTGGGAGGGTATTTTGGGGTGTTCCCTATTTTTGGGAATGTGTTTAAGGGGTTGGGAGGTATGTTGGGAATGTCTAGTTATTGAGAAAAATAGTAGTTTGCTCGTAGGTTGAGGGGAAATGCGAATTTGGGCCTGTTTTCAAGGTGCACTTTCGTGCCATTGGCTAACATTGCCGGTACTGCGTTATTGCAGATGAAAGCCACAAGAGGGCGACTTATATGTGGATTCCAGGGTTTAGGGCTCAGGGCAAGTGTGTGGGAATTGGGATAAGGGTGGAAGGGTTGCTGTGAGGGCTTAGGGCTTAGGGCTGGGCAGTAGGGTTCAGGGCTCCGGGTTAAGGTTTAGGGCTCAGGGAAGGGTTTAAGGCGCCTCGTTAGGGCTTAGGGCTTAGGGCTGGGCAGTAGGGTTCAGGGCTCTGTTCTAGGGCTTAGGGCTCCGGGGGGCGGGTTGAAGGCTCGGGCATTAGGTCTAGGGCCAGGCAGTAGGGTTCAGGGCTCGGTTCTAGGGCTTAGGGCTCCGGGGTAGGGTTTCGGGCTCAGGTCTCTGGGATAGGGCTTAGGGCTCTATTTTTAGGGCTCAGGGCTCCGGGATAGGGCTTAGGGCTCAGGGCTCCTGGATAGGGCTTAGGGCTCCGTTTTTAGGGCTCAGGGCTAGGGCTTAGGGCTCCGTTTTTAGGGCTCAGGGCTCCGGGATAGGGCTTAGGGCTCAGGTCTCTGGGATAGGGCTTAGGGCTCCATTTTTAGGGCTCAGGGCTCCGGGATAGGGCTTAGGGCTCCGGGGCTAGGGTTTAGGGCTGGGATTAGGGTTTAAGGGTAGGGTTGAGGCTTGTTTCTAGGGTTTAGGGGATTGTGCGTTGTTGCGGTTAGGGGTTTAGGGTTCAGGGGAGTGTGTAGGGTTAGGAGGTAGGGTTGGGGAGGTGTCTAGGGTTAGGAGGTAGGGTTGGGAAGGTGTCTAGGGCTTAGGGTTGGAATTGCTAGGGTTTCCCCGAGTCTAGGGCTCAGGGCTCGATTCAGTTTCGCCAATATTGGTGTTTTGGAAGGGTTTGTGTTGGTCTGGCTGGGTTGGGGTTGGTCCGATTTGGCTGGATTTGGTTTGGACTTGTGTGGTTTGGTGTTGGGAAGGTTTTCCAGTGGTTTGGCAAAAATCGATCCAGATTTGGCTGATTTTGGGGTGATTTTGCGTGTTTGCGGGGGGCGCGTGTTTGCCGCAAAAGTCGTACCCCTTCCACTGGATGGATTTGTGTAATTCTTGCTGAGATTCTTCATAATCGCTGGAACTAATGTCCCAGTGAGTTTCAAGAGGATCGAAGTAGGGGAAGTGCGAAAAAAGCACTTTTTGAGTGATGGCCTGAATCGCCATGTTATCCAATGGGCGTTTTTGGGGTGGTGGAGAAGTGGTTTTAAGGGTGTTCCACTTGCTCCAGAGGAACGGGGCTGCTGTGAGTGGTAGGGAGGGGGAATTCATGGGTGTGCAGGAAGATTGGGAGGAATCGATCGATGGGAAGGGTGTTTTTCGTGAAAGTCGAGGAAGGAAGGAGCTGCCATAGGAGCCCATGTTAAATGTGAGTGTTTACATGTTTTTGGGGTTCGATTGCAGGGTGTTCCAGGTGGTTCCAAGTGGATGTAGTTAGCTGGGATCAGAGGTGGGAAAGTCTAATTTTGTTTGCAAGTGTTTTGAAGAAAATTCATGGAGGGGAAGGGGTGTTTTGGGCCTAGTTTGAAAGTGCATTTTGGACGCGACTTTAGGCCTTATGCGAGGTCGCGGTAATGCACGTTTTTGGGGTGGTATGTTGGGGTGTTCTAGGTTTTTGGGAAGGAGTTTAGGGGTGTGGGAGCAATGTTGGGAATGTCTAGTTTCTGGGAAAAATAGCAGTTTGGTTGTAGGTGGAGGGGAAAGGGTACTTTTGGCCTGTTTTGTAAGTGTACTTTCGTGCCATTGGCTAACATTGGCTGGCCCAGAGGTCGCGGTAATGCGGTTGTTTGGGAGGGTATTTTGGGGTGTTCCCTATTTTTGGGAATGTGTTTAAGGGTTGGGAGGTATGTTGGGAATGTCTAGTTATTGAGAAAAATAGTAGTTTGCTCGTAGGTTGAGGGGAAATGCGAATTTGGGCTGTTTTCAAGGTGCACTTTCGTGCCATTGGCTAACATTGCCGGTACTGCGTTATTGCAGATGAAAGCCACAAGAGGCGACTTATATGTGGATTCCAGGGTTTAGGGCTCAGGGCAAGTGTGTGGGAATTGGGATAAGGGTGGAAGGGTTGCTGTGAGGGCTTAGGGCTTAGGGCTGGGCAGTAGGGTTCAGGGCTCCGGGTTAAGGTTTAGGGCTCAGGGAAGGGTTTAAGGCGCCTCGTTAGGGCTTAGGGCTTAGGGCTGGGCAGTAGGGTTCAGGGCTCTGTTCTAGGGCTTAGGGCTCCGGGGGGCGGGTTGAAGGCTCGGGCATTAGGGTCTAGGGCCAGGCAGTAGGGTTCAGGGCTCGGTTCTAGGGCTTAGGGCTCCGGGGTAGGGTTTCGGGCTCAGGTCTCTGGATAGGGCTTAGGGCTCTATTTTTAGGGCTCAGGGCTCCGGGATAGGGCTTAGGGCTCAGGGCTCCTGGATAGGGCTTAGGGCTCCGTTTTTAGGGCTCAGGGCTAGGGCTTAGGGCTCCGTTTTTAGGGCTCAGGGCTCCGGGATAGGGCTTAGGGCTCAGGTCTCTGGGATAGGGCTTAGGCTCCATTTTTAGGGCTCAGGGCTCCGGGATAGGGCTTAGGGCTCCGGGGCTAGGGTTTAGGGCTGGGGATTAGGGTTTAAGGGTAGGGTTGAGGCTTGTTTCTAGGGTTTAGGGGATTGTGCGTTGTTGCGGTTAGGGGTTTAGGGTTCAGGGGAGTGTGTAGGGTTAGGAGGTAGGGTTGGGGAGGTGTCTAGGGTTAGGAGGTAGGGTTGGGAAGGTGTCTAGGGCTTAGGGTTGGAATTGCTAGGGTTTCCCCGAGTCTAGGGCTCAGGGCTCGATTCAGTTTCGCCAATATTGGTGTTTTGGAAGGGTTTGTGTTGGTCTGGCTGGGTTGGGGTTGGTCCGATTTGGCTGGATTTGGTTTGGACTTGTGTGTTTGGTGTTGGGAAGGTTTTCCAGTGGTTTGGCAAAAATCGATCCAGATTTGGCTGATTTTGGGGTGATTTTGCGTGTTTGCGGGGGGCGCGTGTTTGCCGCAAAAGTCGTACCCCTTCCACTGGATGGATTTGTGTAATTCTTGCTGAGATTCTTCATAATCGCTGGAACTAATGTCCCAGTGAGTTTCAAGAGGATCGAAGTAGGGGAAGTGCGAAAAAGCACTTTTTGAGTGATGGCCTGAATCGCCATGTTATCCAATGGGCGTTTTTGGGGTGGTGGAGAAGTGGTTTTAAGGGTGTTCCACTTGCTCCAGAGGAACGGGCTGCTGTGAGTGGTAGGGAGGGGGAATTCATGGGTGTGCAGGAAGATTGGGAGGAATCGATCGATGGGAAGGGTGTTTTTCGTGAAAGTCGAGGAAGGAAGGAGCTGCCATAGGAGCCCATGTTAAATGTGAGTGTTTACATGTTTTTGGGGTTCGATTGCAGGGTGTTCCAGGTGGTTCCAAGTGGATGTAGTTAGCTGGGATCAGAGGTGGGAAAGTCTAATTTTGTTTGCAAGTGTTTTGAAGAAAATTCATGGAGGGGAAGGGGTGTTTTGGGCCTAGTTTGAAAGTGCATTTTGGACGCGACTTTAGGCCTTATGCGAGGTCGCGGTAATGCACGTTTTTGGGGTGGTATGTTGGGGTGTTCTAGGTTTTTGGGAAGGAGTTTAGGGGTGTGGGAGCAATGTTGGGAATGTCTAGTTTCTGGGAAAAATAGCAGTTTGGTTGTAGGTGGAGGGGAAAGGGTACTTTTGGCCTGTTTTGTAAGTGTACTTTCGTGCCATTGGCTAACATTGGCTGGCCCAGAGGTCGCGGTAATGCGGTTGTTTGGGAGGGTATTTTGGGGTGTTCCCTATTTTTGGGAATGTGTTTAAGGGTTGGGAGGTATGTTGGGAATGTCTAGTTATTGAGAAAAATAGTAGTTTGCTCGTAGGTTGAGGGGAAATGCGAATTTGGGCCTGTTTTCAAGGTGCACTTTCGTGCCATTGGCTAACATTGCCGGTACTGCGTTATTGCAGATGAAAGCCACAAGAGGGCGACTTATATGTGGATTCCAGGGTTTAGGGCTCAGGGCAAGTGTGTGGGAATTGGGATAAGGGTGGAAGGGTTGCTGTGAGGGCTTAGGGCTTAGGCTGGGCAGTAGGGTTCAGGGCTCCGGGTTAAGGTTTAGGGCTCAGGGAAGGGTTTAAGGCGCCTCGTTAGGGCTTAGGGCTTAGGGCTGGGCAGTAGGGTTCAGGGCTCTGTTCTAGGGCTTAGGGCTCCGGGGGGCGGGTTGAAGGCTCGGGCATTAGGGTCTAGGGCCAGGCAGTAGGGTTCAGGGCTCGGTTCTAGGGCTTAGGCTCCGGGGTAGGGTTTCGGGCTCAGGTCTCTGGGATAGGGCTTAGGGCTCTATTTTTAGGGCTCAGGGCTCCGGGATAGGGCTTAGGGCTCAGGGCTCCTGGATAGGGCTTAGGGCTCCGTTTTTAGGGCTCAGGGCTAGGGCTTAGGGCTCCGTTTTTAGGGCTCAGGGCTCCGGGATAGGGCTTAGGGCTCAGGTCTCTGGGATAGGGGCTTAGGGCTCCATTTTTAGGGCTCAGGGCTCCGGGATAGGGCTTAGGGCTCCGGGGCTAGGGTTTAGGGCTGGGGATTAGGGTTTAAGGGTAGGGTTGAGGCTTGTTTCTAGGGTTTAGGGGATTGTGCGTTGTTGCGGTTAGGGGTTTAGGGTTCAGGGGAGTGTGTAGGGTTAGGAGGTAGGGTTGGGGAGGTGTCTAGGGTTAGGAGGTAGGGTTGGGAAGGTGTCTAGGGCTTAGGGTTGGAATTGCTAGGGTTTCCCCGAGTCTAGGGCTCAGGGCTCGATTCAGTTTCGCCAATATTGGTGTTTTGGAAGGGTTTGTGTTGGTCTGGCTGGGTTGGGGTTGGTCCGATTTGGCTGGATTTGGTTTGGACTTGTGTGGTTTGGTGTTGGGAAGGTTTTCCAGTGGTTTGGCAAAAATCGATCCAGATTTGGCTGATTTTGGGGTGATTTTGCGTGTTTGCGGGGGCGCGTGTTTGCCGCAAAAGTCGTACCCCTTCCACTGGATGGATTTGTGTAATTCTTGCTGAGATTCTTCATAATCGCTGGAACTAATGTCCCAGTGAGTTTCAAGAGGATCGAAGTAGGGGAAGTGCGAAAAAAGCACTTTTTGAGTGATGGCCTGAATCGCCATGTTATCCAATGGGCGTTTTTGGGGTGGTGGAGAAGTGGTTTTAAGGGTGTTCCACTTGCTCCAGAGGAACGGGGCTGCTGTGAGTGGTAGGGAGGGGGAATTCATGG
This sequence comes from Triturus cristatus, assembly GCF_964204655.1. NCBI lineage: Eukaryota > Metazoa > Chordata > Amphibia > Caudata > Salamandridae > Triturus > Triturus cristatus. Next base: position 31,438 of record NW_028188174.1, on the reverse strand, counting down.
GTGTGCAGGAAGATTGGGAGGAATCGATCGATGGGAAGGGTGTTTTCGTGAAAGTCGAGGAAGGAAGGAGCTGCCATAGGAGCCCATGTTAAATGTGAGTGTTTACATGTTTTTGGGGTTCGATTGCAGGGTGTTCCAGGTGGTTCCAAGTGGATGTAGTTAGCTGGGATCAGAGGTGGGAAAGTCTAATTTTGTTTGCAAGTGTTTTGAAGAAAATTCATGGAGGGGAAGGGGTGTTTTGGCCTAGTTTGAAAGTGCATTTTGGACGCGACTTTAGGCCTTATGCGAGGTCGCGGTAATGCACGTTTTTGGGGTGGTATGTTGGGGTGTTCTAGGTTTTTGGGAAGGAGTTTAGGGGTGTGGGAGCAATGTTGGGAATGTCTAGTTTCTGGGAAAAATAGCAGTTTGGTTGTAGGTGGAGGGGAAAGGGTACTTTTGGCCTGTTTTGTAAGTGTACTTTCGTGCCATTGGCTAACATTGGCTGGCCCAGAGGTCGCGGTAATGCGGTTGTTTGGGAGGGTATTTTGGGGTGTTCCCTATTTTTGGGAATGTGTTTAAGGGGTTGGGAGGTATGTTGGGAATGTCTAGTTATTGAGAAAAATAGTAGTTTGCTCGTAGGTTGAGGGGAAATGCGAATTTGGGCCTGTTTTCAAGGTGCACTTTCGTGCCATTGGCTAACATTGCCGGTACTGCGTTATTGCAGATGAAAGCCACAAGAGGGCGACTTATATGTGGATTCCAGGGTTTAGGGCTCAGGGCAAGTGTGTGGGAATTGGGATAAGGGTGGAAGGGTTGCTGTGAGGGCTTAGGGCTTAGGGCTGGGCAGTAGGGTTCAGGGCTCCGGGTTAAGGTTTAGGGCTCAGGGAAGGGTTTAAGGCGCCTCGTTAGGGCTTAGGGCTTAGGGCTGGGCAGTAGGGTTCAGGGCTCTGTTCTAGGGCTTAGGGCTCCGGGGGGCGGGTTGAAGGCTCGGGCATTAGGGTCTAGGGCCAGGCAGTAGGGTTCAGGGCTCGGTTCTAGGGCTTAGGGCTCCGGGGTAGGGTTTCGGGCTCAGGTCTCTGGGATAGGGCTTAGGGCTCTATTTTTAGGGCTCAGGGCTCCGGGATAGGGCTTAGGGCTCAGGGCTCCTGGATAGGGCTTAGGGCTCCGTTTTTAGGGCTCAGGGCTAGGGCTTAGGGCTCCGTTTTTAGGGCTCAGGGCTCCGGGATAGGGCTTAGGGCTCAGGTCTCTGGGATAGGGCTTAGGCTCCATTTTTAGGGCTCAGGCTCCGGGATAGGGCTTAGGGCTCCGGGGCTAGGGTTTAGGGCTGGGGATTAGGGTTTAAGGGTAGGGTTGAGGCTTGTTTCTAGGGTTTAGGGGATTGTGCGTTGTTGCGGTTAGGGGTTTAGGGTTCAGGGGAGTGTGTAGGGTTAGGAGGTAGGGTTGGGGAGGTGTCTAGGGTTAGGAGGTAGGGTTGGGAAGGTGTCTAGGGCTTAGGGTTGGAATTGCTAGGGTTTCCCCGAGTCTAGGGCTCAGGGCTCGATTCAGTTTCGCCAATATTGGTGTTTTGGAAGGGTTTGTGTTGGTCTGGCTGGGTTGGGGTTGGTCCGATTTGGCTGGATTTGGTTTGGACTTGTGTGGTTTGGTGTTGGAAGGTTTTCCAGTGGTTTGGCAAAAATCGATCCAGATTTGGCTGATTTTGGGGTGATTTTGCGTGTTTGCGGGGGCGCGTGTTTGCCGCAAAAGTCGTACCCCTTCCACTGGATGGATTTGTGTAATTCTTGCTGAGATTCTTCATAATCGCTGGAACTAATGTCCCAGTGAGTTTCAAGAGGATCGAAGTAGGGGAAGTGCGAAAAAAGCACTTTTTGAGTGATGGCCTGAATCGCCATGTTATCCAATGGGCGTTTTTGGGGTGGTGGAGAAGTGGTTTTAAGGGTGTTCCACTTGCTCCAGAGGAACGGGGCTGCTGTGAGTGGTAGGGAGGGGGAATTCATGGGTGTGCAGGAAGATTGGGAGGAATCGATCGATGGGAAGGGTGTTTTTCGTGAAAGTCGAGGAAGGAAGGAGCTGCCATAGGAGCCCATGTTAAATGTGAGTGTTTACATGTTTTTGGGGTTCGATTGCAGGGTGTTCCAGGTGGTTCCAAGTGGATGTAGTTAGCTGGGATCAGAGGTGGGAAAGTCTAATTTTGTTTGCAAGTGTTTTGAAGAAAATTCATGGAGGGGAAGGGGTGTTTTGGGCCTAGTTTGAAAGTGCATTTTGGACGCGACTTTAGGCCTTATGCGAGGTCGCGGTAATGCACGTTTTTGGGGTGGTATGTTGGGGTGTTCTAGGTTTTTGGGAAGGAGTTTAGGGGTGTGGGAGCAATGTTGGGAATGTCTAGTTTCTGGGAAAAATAGCAGTTTGGTTGTAGGTGGAGGGGAAAGGGTACTTTTGGCCTGTTTTGTAAGTGTACTTTCGTGCCATTGGCTAACATTGGCTGGCCCAGAGGTCGCGGTAATGCGGTTGTTTGGGAGGGTATTTTGGGGTGTTCCCTATTTTTGGGAATGTGTTTAAGGGGTTGGGAGGTATGTTGGGAATGTCTAGTTATTGAGAAAAATAGTAGTTTGCTCGTAGGTTGAGGGGAAATGCGAATTTGGGCCTGTTTTCAAGGTGCACTTTCGTGCCATTGGCTAACATTGCCGGTACTGCGTTATTGCAGATGAAAGCCACAAGAGGGCGACTTATATGTGGATTCCAGGGTTTAGGGCTCAGGGCAAGTGTGTGGGAATTGGGATAAGGGTGGAAGGGTTGCTGTGAGGGCTTAGGGCTTAGGGCTGGGCAGTAGGGTTCAGGGCTCCGGGTTAAGGTTTAGGGCTCAGGGAAGGGTTTAAGGCGCCTCGTTAGGGCTTAGGGCTTAGGGCTGGGCAGTAGGGTTCAGGGCTCTGTTCTAGGGCTTAGGGCTCCGGGGGGCGGGTTGAAGGCTCGGGCATTAGGGTCTAGGGCCAGGCAGTAGGGTTCAGGGCTCGGTTCTAGGGCTTAGGGCTCCGGGGTAGGGTTTCGGGCTCAGGTCTCTGGGATAGGGCTTAGGGCTCTATTTTTAGGGCTCAGGGCTCCGGGATAGGGCTTAGGGCTCAGGGCTCCTGGATAGGGCTTAGGGCTCCGTTTTTAGGGCTCAGGGCTAGGGCTTAGGGCTCCGTTTTTAGGGCTCAGGGCTCCGGGATAGGGCTTAGGGCTCAGGTCTCTGGGATAGGGCTTAGGGCTCCATTTTTAGGGCTCAGGGCTCCGGGATAGGGCTTAGGGCTCCGGGGCTAGGGTTTAGGGCTGGGGATTAGGGTTTAAGGGTAGGGTTGAGGCTTGTTTCTAGGGTTTAGGGGATTGTGCGTTGTTGCGGTTAGGGGTTTAGGGTTCAGGGGAGTGTGTAGGGTTAGGAGGTAGGGTTGGGGAGGTGTCTAGGGTTAGGAGGTAGGGTTGGGAAGGTGTCTAGGGCTTAGGGTTGGAATTGCTAGGGTTTCCCCGAGTCTAGGGCTCAGGGCTCGATTCAGTTTCGCCAATATTGGTGTTTTGGAAGGGTTTGTGTTGGTCTGGCTGGGTTGGGGTTGGTCCGATTTGGCTGGATTTGGTTTGGACTTGTGTGGTTTGGTGTTGGGAAGGTTTTCCAGTGGTTTGGCAAAAATCGATCCAGATTTGGCTGATTTTGGGGTGATTTTGCGTGTTTGCGGGGGGCGCGTGTTTGCCGCAAAAGTCGTACCCCTTCCACTGGATGGATTTGTGTAATTCTTGCTGAGATTCTTCATAATCGCTGGAACTAATGTCCCAGTGAGTTTCAAGAGGATCGAAGTAGGGGAAGTGCGAAAAAAGCACTTTTTGAGTGATGGCCTGAATCGCCATGTTATCCAATGGGCGTTTTTGGGGTGGTGGAGAAGTGGTTTTAAGGGTGTTCCACTTGCTCCAGAGGAACGGGGCTGCTGTGAGTGGTAGGGAGGGGGAATTCATGGGTGTGCAGGAAGATTGGGAGGAATCGATCGATGGGAAGGGTGTTTTTCGTGAAAGTCGAGGAAGGAAGGAGCTGCCATAGGAGCCCATGTTAAATGTGAGTGTTTACATGTTTTTGGGGTTCGATTGCAGGGTGTTCCAGGTGGTTCCAAGTGGATGTAGTTAGCTGGGATCAGAGGTGGGAAAGTCTAATTTTGTTTGCAAGTGTTTTGAAGAAAATTCATGGAGGGGAAGGGGTGTTTTGGGCCTAGTTTGAAAGTGCATTTTGGACGCGACTTTAGGCCTTATGCGAGGTCGCGGTAATGCACGTTTTTGGGGTGGTATGTTGGGGTGTTCTAGGTTTTTGGGAAGGAGTTTAGGGGTGTGGGAGCAATGTTGGGAATGTCTAGTTTCTGGGAAAAATAGCAGTTTGGTTGTAGGTGGAGGGGAAAGGGTACTTTTGGCCTGTTTTGTAAGTGTACTTTCGTGCCATTGGCTAACATTGGCTGGCCCAGAGGTCGCGGTAATGCGGTTGTTTGGGAGGGTATTTTGGGGTGTTCCCTATTTTTGGGAATGTGTTTAAGGGGTTGGGAGGTATGTTGGGAATGTCTAGTTATTGAGAAAAATAGTAGTTTGCTCGTAGGTTGAGGGGAAATGCGAATTTGGGCCTGTTTTCAAGGTGCACTTTCGTGCCATTGGCTAACATTGCCGGTACTGCGTTATTGCAGATGAAAGCCACAAGAGGGCGACTTATATGTGGATTCCAGGGTTTAGGGCTCAGGGCAAGTGTGTGGGAATTGGGATAAGGGTGGAAGGGTTGCTGTGAGGGCTTAGGGCTTAGGGCTGGGCAGTAGGGTTCAGGGCTCCGGGTTAAGGTTTAGGGCTCAGGGAAGGGTTTAAGGCGCCTCGTTAGGGCTTAGGGCTTAGGGCTGGGCAGTAGGGTTCAGGGCTCTGTTCTAGGGCTTAGGGCTCCGGGGGGCGGGTTGAAGGCTCGGGCATTAGGGTCTAGGGCCAGGCAGTAGGGTTCAGGGCTCGGTTCTAGGGCTTAGGGCTCCGGGGTAGGGTTTCGGGCTCAGGTCTCTGGGATAGGGCTTAGGGCTCTATTTTTAGGGCTCAGGGCTCCGGGATAGGGCTTAGGGCTCAGGGCTCCTGGATAGGGCTTAGGGCTCCGTTTTTAGGGCTCAGGGCTAGGGCTTAGGGCTCCGTTTTTAGGGCTCAGGGCTCCGGGATAGGGCTTAGGGCTCAGGTCTCTGGGATAGGGCTTAGGGCTCCATTTTTAGGGCTCAGGGCTCCGGGATAGGGCTTAGGGCTCCGGGGCTAGGGTTTAGGGCTGGGGATTAGGGTTTAAGGGTAGGGTTGAGGCTTGTTTCTAGGGTTTAGGGGATTGTGCGTTGTTGCGGTTAGGGGTTTAGGGTTCAGGGGAGTGTGTAGGGTTAGGAGGTAGGGTTGGGGAGGTGTCTAGGGTTAGGAGGTAGGGTTGGGAAGGTGTCTAGGGCTTAGGGTTGGAATTGCTAGGGTTTCCCCGAGTCTAGGGCTCAGGGCTCGATTCAGTTTCGCCAATATTGGTGTTTTGGAAGGGTTTGTGTTGGTCTGGCTGGGTTGGGGTTGGTCCGATTTGGCTGGATTTGGTTTGGACTTGTGTGGTTTGGTGTTGGGAAGGTTTTCCAGTGGTTTGGCAAAAATCGATCCAGATTTGGCTGATTTTGGGGTGATTTTGCGTGTTTGCGGGGGGCGCGTGTTTGCCGCAAAAGTCGTACCCCTTCCACTGGATGGATTTGTGTAATTCTTGCTGAGATTCTTCATAATCGCTGGAACTAATGTCCCAGTGAGTTTCAAGAGGATCGAAGTAGGGGAAGTGCGAAAAAAGCACTTTTTGAGTGATGGCCTGAATCGCCATGTTATCCAATGGGCGTTTTTGGGGTGGTGGAGAAGTGGTTTTAAGGGTGTTCCACTTGCTCCAGAGGAACGGGGCTGCTGTGAGTGGTAGGGAGGGGGAATTCATGGGTGTGCAGGAAGATTGGGAGGAATCGATCGATGGGAAGGGTGTTTTTCGTGAAAGTCGAGGAAGGAAGGAGCTGCCATAGGAGCCCATGTTAAATGTGAGTGTTTACATGTTTTTGGGGTTCGATTGCAGGGTGTTCCAGGTGGTTCCAAGTGGATGTAGTTAGCTGGGATCAGAGGTGGGAAAGTCTAATTTTGTTTGCAAGTGTTTTGAAGAAAATTCATGGAGGGGAAGGGGTGTTTTGGGCCTAGTTTGAAAGTGCATTTTGGACGCGACTTTAGGCCTTATGCGAGGTCGCGGTAATGCACGTTTTTGGGGTGGTATGTTGGGGTGTTCTAGGTTTTTGGGAAGGAGTTTAGGGGTGTGGGAGCAATGTTGGGAATGTCTAGTTTCTGGGAAAAATAGCAGTTTGGTTGTAGGTGGAGGGGAAAGGGTACTTTTGGCCTGTTTTGTAAGTGTACTTTCGTGCCATTGGCTAACATTGGCTGGCCCAGAGGTCGCGGTAATGCGGTTGTTTGGGAGGGTATTTTGGGGTGTTCCCTATTTTTGGGAATGTGTTTAAGGGGTTGGGAGGTATGTTGGGAATGTCTAGTTATTGAGAAAAATAGTAGTTTGCTCGTAGGTTGAGGGGAAATGCGAATTTGGGCCTGTTTTCAAGGTGCACTTTCGTGCCATTGGCTAACATTGCCGGTACTGCGTTATTGCAGATGAAAGCCACAAGAGGGCGACTTATATGTGGATTCCAGGGTTTAGGGCTCAGGGCAAGTGTGTGGGAATTGGGATAAGGGTGGAAGGGTTGCTGTGAGGGCTTAGGGCTTAGGGCTGGGCAGTAGGGTTCAGGGCTCCGGGTTAAGGTTTAGGGCTCAGGGAAGGGTTTAAGGCGCCTCGTTAGGGCTTAGGGCTTAGGGCTGGGCAGTAGGGTTCAGGGCTCTGTTCTAGGGCTTAGGGCTCCGGGGGGCGGGTTGAAGGCTCGGGCATTAGGGTCTAGGGCCAGGCAGTAGGGTTCAGGGCTCGGTTCTAGGGCTTAGGGCTCCGGGGTAGGGTTTCGGGCTCAGGTCTCTGGGATAGGGCTTAGGGCTCTATTTTTAGGGCTCAGGGCTCCGGGATAGGGCTTAGGGCTCAGGGCTCCTGGATAGGGCTTAGGGCTCCGTTTTTAGGGCTCAGGGCTAGGGCTTAGGGCTCCGTTTTTAGGGCTCAGGGCTCCGGGATAGGGCTTAGGGCTCAGGTCTCTGGGATAGGGCTTAGGGCTCCATTTTTAGGGCTCAGGGCTCCGGGATAGGGCTTAGGGCTCCGGGGCTAGGGTTTAGGGCTGGGGATTAGGGTTTAAGGGTAGGGTTGAGGCTTGTTTCTAGGGTTTAGGGGATTGTGCGTTGTTGCGGTTAGGGGTTTAGGGTTCAGGGGAGTGTGTAGGGTTAGGAGGTAGGGTTGGGGAGGTGTCTAGGGTTAGGAGGTAGGGTTGGGAAGGTGTCTAGGGCTTAGGGTTGGAATTGCTAGGGTTTCCCCGAGTCTAGGGCTCAGGGCTCGATTCAGTTTCGCCAATATTGGTGTTTTGGAAGGGTTTGTGTTGGTCTGGCTGGGTTGGGGTTGGTCCGATTTGGCTGGATTTGGTTTGGACTTGTGTGGTTTGGTGTTGGGAAGGTTTTCCAGTGGTTTGGCAAAAATCGATCCAGATTTGGCTGATTTTGGGGTGATTTTGCGTGTTTGCGGGGGGCGCGTGTTTGCCGCAAAAGTCGTACCCCTTCCACTGGATGGATTTGTGTAATTCTTGCTGAGATTCTTCATAATCGCTGGAACTAATGTCCCAGTGAGTTTCAAGAGGATCGAAGTAGGGGAAGTGCGAAAAAAGCACTTTTTGAGTGATGGCCTGAATCGCCATGTTATCCAATGGGCGTTTTTGGGGTGGTGGAGAAGTGGTTTTAAGGGTGTTCCACTTGCTCCAGAGGAACGGGGCTGCTGTGAGTGGTAGGGAGGGGGAATTCATGGGTGTGCAGGAAGATTGGGAGGAATCGATCGATGGGAAGGGTGTTTTTCGTGAAAGTCGAGGAAGGAAGGAGCTGCCATAGGAGCCCATGTTAAATGTGAGTGTTTACATGTTTTTGGGGTTCGATTGCAGGGTGTTCCAGGTGGTTCCAAGTGGATGTAGTTAGCTGGGATCAGAGGTGGGAAAGTCTAATTTTGTTTGCAAGTGTTTTGAAGAAAATTCATGGAGGGGAAGGGGTGTTTTGGGCCTAGTTTGAAAGTGCATTTTGGACGCGACTTTAGGCCTTATGCGAGGTCGCGGTAATGCACGTTTTTGGGGTGGTATGTTGGGGTGTTCTAGGTTTTTGGGAAGGAGTTTAGGGGTGTGGGAGCAATGTTGGGAATGTCTAGTTTCTGGGAAAAATAGCAGTTTGGTTGTAGGTGGAGGGGAAAGGGTACTTTTGGCCTGTTTTGTAAGTGTACTTTCGTGCCATTGGCTAACATTGGCTGGCCCAGAGGTCGCGGTAATGCGGTTGTTTGGGAGGGTATTTTGGGGTGTTCCCTATTTTTGGGAATGTGTTTAAGGGGTTGGGAGGTATGTTGGGAATGTCTAGTTATTGAGAAAAATAGTAGTTTGCTCGTAGGTTGAGGGGAAATGCGAATTTGGGCCTGTTTTCAAGGTGCACTTTCGTGCCATTGGCTAACATTGCCGGTACTGCGTTATTGCAGATGAAAGCCACAAGAGGGCGACTTATATGTGGATTCCAGGGTTTAGGGCTCAGGGCAAGTGTGTGGGAATTGGGATAAGGGTGGAAGGGTTGCTGTGAGGGCTTAGGGCTTAGGGCTGGGCAGTAGGGTTCAGGGCTCCGGGTTAAGGTTTAGGGCTCAGGGAAGGGTTTAAGGCGCCTCGTTAGGGCTTAGGGCTTAGGGCTGGGCAGTAGGGTTCAGGGCTCTGTTCTAGGGCTTAGGGCTCCGGGGGGCGGGTTGAAGGCTCGGGCATTAGGGTCTAGGGCCAGGCAGTAGGGTTCAGGGCTCGGTTCTAGGGCTTAGGGCTCCGGGGTAGGGTTTCGGGCTCAGGTCTCTGGGATAGGGCTTAGGGCTCTATTTTTAGGGCTCAGGGCTCCGGGATAGGGCTTAGGGCTCAGGGCTCCTGGATAGGGCTTAGGGCTCCGTTTTTAGGGCTCAGGGCTAGGGCTTAGGGCTCCGTTTTTAGGGCTCAGGGCTCCGGGATAGGGCTTAGGGCTCAGGTCTCTGGGATAGGGCTTAGGGCTCCATTTTTAGGGCTCAGGGCTCCGGGATAGGGCTTAGGGCTCCGGGGCTAGGGTTTAGGGCTGGGGATTAGGGTTTAAGGGTAGGGTTGAGGCTTGTTTCTAGGGTTTAGGGGATTGTGCGTTGTTGCGGTTAGGGGTTTAGGGTTCAGGGGAGTGTGTAGGGTTAGGAGGTAGGGTTGGGGAGGTGTCTAGGGTTAGGAGGTAGGGTTGGGAAGGTGTCTAGGGCTTAGGGTTGGAATTGCTAGGGTTTCCCCGAGTCTAGGGCTCAGGGCTCGATTCAGTTTCGCCAATATTGGTGTTTTGGAAGGGTTTGTGTTGGTCTGGCTGGGTTGGGGTTGGTCCGATTTGGCTGGATTTGGTTTGGACTTGTGTGGTTTGGTGTTGGGAAGGTTTTCCAGTGGTTTGGCAAAAATCGATCCAGATTTGGCTGATTTTGGGGTGATTTTGCGTGTTTGCGGGGGGCGCGTGTTTGCCGCAAAAGTCGTACCCCTTCCACTGGATGGATTTGTGTAATTCTTGCTGAGATTCTTCATAATCGCTGGAACTAATGTCCCAGTGAGTTTCAAGAGGATCGAAGTAGGGGAAGTGCGAAAAAAGCACTTTTTGAGTGATGGCCTGAATCGCCATGTTATCCAATGGGCGTTTTTGGGGTGGTGGAGAAGTGGTTTTAAGGGTGTTCCACTTGCTCCAGAGGAACGGGGCTGCTGTGAGTGGTAGGGAGGGGGAATTCATGGGTGTGCAGGAAGATTGGGAGGAATCGATCGATGGGAAGGGTGTTTTTCGTGAAAGTCGAGGAAGGAAGGAGCTGCCATAGGAGCCCATGTTAAATGTGAGTGTTTACATGTTTTTGGGGTTCGATTGCAGGGTGTTCCAGGTGGTTCCAAGTGGATGTAGTTAGCTGGGATCAGAGGTGGGAAAGTCTAATTTTGTTTGCAAGTGTTTTGAAGAAAATTCATGGAGGGGAAGGGGTGTTTTGGGCCTAGTTTGAAAGTGCATTTTGGACGCGACTTTAGGCCTTATGCGAGGTCGCGGTAATGCACGTTTTTGGGGTGGTATGTTGGGGTGTTCTAGGTTTTTGGGAAGGAGTTTAGGGGTGTGGGAGCAATGTTGGGAATGTCTAGTTTCTGGGAAAAATAGCAGTTTGGTTGTAGGTGGAGGGGAAAGGGTACTTTTGGCCTGTTTTGTAAGTGTACTTTCGTGCCATTGGCTAACATTGGCTGGCCCAGAGGTCGCGGTAATGCGGTTGTTTGGGAGGGTATTTTGGGGTGTTCCCTATTTTTGGGAATGTGTTTAAGGGGTTGGGAGGTATGTTGGGAATGTCTAGTTATTGAGAAAAATAGTAGTTTGCTCGTAGGTTGAGGGGAAATGCGAATTTGGGCCTGTTTTCAAGGTGCACTTTCGTGCCATTGGCTAACATTGCCGGTACTGCGTTATTGCAGATGAAAGCCACAAGAGGGCGACTTATATGTGGATTCCAGGGTTTAGGGCTCAGGGCAAGTGTGTGGGAATTGGGATAAGGGTGGAAGGGTTGCTGTGAGGGCTTAGGGCTTAGGGCTGGGCAGTAGGGTTCAGGGCTCCGGGTTAAGGTTTAGGGCTCAGGGAAGGGTTTAAGGCGCCTCGTTAGGGCTTAGGGCTTAGGGCTGGGCAGTAGGGTTCAGGGCTCTGTTCTAGGGCTTAGGGCTCCGGGGGGCGGGTTGAAGGCTCGGGCATTAGGGTCTAGGGCCAGGCAGTAGGGTTCAGGGCTCGGTTCTAGGGCTTAGGGCTCCGGGGTAGGGTTTCGGGCTCAGGTCTCTGGGATAGGGCTTAGGGCTCTATTTTTAGGGCTCAGGGCTCCGGGATAGGGCTTAGGGCTCAGGGCTCCTGGATAGGGCTTAGGGCTCCGTTTTTAGGGCTCAGGGCTAGGGCTTAGGGCTCCGTTTTTAGGGCTCAGGGCTCCGGGATAGGGCTTAGGGCTCAGGTCTCTGGGATAGGGCTTAGGGCTCCATTTTTAGGGCTCAGGGCTCCGGGATAGGGCTTAGGGCTCCGGGGCTAGGGTTTAGGGCTGGGGATTAGGGTTTAAGGGTAGGGTTGAGGCTTGTTTCTAGGGTTTAGGGGATTGTGCGTTGTTGCGGTTAGGGGTTTAGGGTTCAGGGGAGTGTGTAGGGTTAGGAGGTAGGGTTGGGGAGGTGTCTAGGGTTAGGAGGTAGGGTTGGGAAGGTGTCTAGGGCTTAGGGTTGGAATTGCTAGGGTTTCCCCGAGTCTAGGGCTCAGGGCTCGATTCAGTTTCGCCAATATTGGTGTTTTGGAAGGGTTTGTGTTGGTCTGGCTGGGTTGGGGTTGGTCCGATTTGGCTGGATTTGGTTTGGACTTGTGTGGTTTGGTGTTGGGAAGGTTTTCCAGTGGTTTGGCAAAAATCGATCCAGATTTGGCTGATTTTGGGGTGATTTTGCGTGTTTGCGGGGGGCGCGTGTTTGCCGCAAAAGTCGTACCCCTTCCACTGGATGGATTTGTGTAATTCTTGCTGAGATTCTTCATAATCGCTGGAACTAATGTCCCAGTGAGTTTCAAGAGGATCGAAGTAGGGGAAGTGCGAAAAAAGCACTTTTTGAGTGATGGCCTGAATCGCCATGTTATCCAATGGGCGTTTTTGGGGTGGTGGAGAAGTGGTTTTAAGGGTGTTCCACTTGCTCCAGAGGAACGGGGCTGCTGTGAGTGGTAGGGAGGGGGAATTCATGGGTGTGCAGGAAGATTGGGAGGAATCGATCGATGGGAAGGGTGTTTTTCGTGAAAGTCGAGGAAGGAAGGTGCTGCCATAGGAGCCCATGTTAAATGTGAGTGTTTACATGTTTTTGGGGTTCGATTGCAGGGTGTTCCAGGTGGTTCCAAGTGGATGTAGTTAGCTGGGATCAGAGGTGGGAAAGTCTAATTTTGTTTGCAAGTGTTTTGAAGAAAATTCATGGAGGGGAAGGGGTGTTTTGGGCCTAGTTTGAAAGTGCATTTTGGACGCGACTTTAGGCCTTATGCGAGGTCGCGGTAATGCACGTTTTTGGGGTGGTATGTTGGGGTGTTCTAGGTTTTTGGGAAGGAGTTTAGGGGTGTGGGAGCAATGTTGGGAATGTCTAGTTTCTGGGAAAAATAGCAGTTTGGTTGTAGGTGGAGGGGAAAGGGTACTTTTGGCCTGTTTTGTAAGTGTACTTTCGTGCCATTGGCTAACATTGGCTGGCCCAGAGGTCGCGGTAATGCGGTTGTTTGGGAGGGTATTTTGGGGTGTTCCCTATTTTTGGGAATGTGTTTAAGGGGTTGGGAGGTATGTTGGGAATGTCTAGTTATTGAGAAAAATAGTAGTTTGCTCGTAGGTTGAGGGGAAATGCGAATTTGGGCCTGTTTTCAAGGTGCACTTTCGTGCCATTGGCTAACATTGCCGGTACTGCGTTATTGCAGATGAAAGCCACAAGAGGGCGACTTATATGTGGATTCCAGGGTTTAGGGCTCAGGGCAAGTGTGTGGGAATTGGGATAAGGGTGGAAGGGTTGCTGTGAGGGCTTAGGGCTTAGGGCTGGGCAGTAGGGTTCAGGGCTCCGGGTTAAGGTTTAGGGCTCAGGGAAGGGTTTAAGGCGCCTCGTTAGGGCTTAGGGCTTAGGGCTGGGCAGTAGGGTTCAGGGCTCTGTTCTAGGGCTTAGGGCTCCGGGGGGCGGGTTGAAGGCTCGGGCATTAGGGTCTAGGGCCAGGCAGTAGGGTTCAGGGCTCGGTTCTAGGGCTTAGGGCTCCGGGGTAGGGTTTCGGGCTCAGGTCTCTGGGATAGGGCTTAGGGCTCTATTTTTAGGGCTCAGGGCTCCGGGATAGGGCTTAGGGCTCAGGGCTCCTGGATAGGGCTTAGGGCTCCGTTTTTAGGGCTCAGGGCTAGGGCTTAGGGCTCCGTTTTTAGGGCTCAGGGCTCCGGGATAGGGCTTAGGGCTCAGGTCTCTGGGATAGGGCTTAGGGCTCCATTTTTAGGGCTCAGGGCTCCGGGATAGGGCTTAGGGCTCCGGGGCTAGGGTTTAGGGCTGGGGATTAGGGTTTAAGGGTAGGGTTGAGGCTTGTTTCTAGGGTTTAGGGGATTGTGCGTTGTTGCGGTTAGGGGTTTAGGGTTCAGGGGAGTGTGTAGGGTTAGGAGGTAGGGTTGGGGAGGTGTCTAGGGTTAGGAGGTAGGGTTGGGAAGGTGTCTAGGGCTTAGGGTTGGAATTGCTAGGGTTTCCCCGAGTCTAGGGCTCAGGGCTCGATTCAGTTTCGCCAATATTGGTGTTTTGGAAGGGTTTGTGTTGGTCTGGCTGGGTTGGGGTTGGTCCGATTTGGCTGGATTTGGTTTGGACTTGTGTGGTTTGGTGTTGGGAAGGTTTTCCAGTGGTTTGGCAAAAATCGATCCAGATTTGGCTGATTTTGGGGTGATTTTGCGTGTTTGCGGGGGGCGCGTGTTTGCCGCAAAAGTCGTACCCCTTCCACTGGATGGATTTGTGTAATTCTTGCTGAGATTCTTCATAATCGCTGGAACTAATGTCCCAGTGAGTTTCAAGAGGATCGAAGTAGGGGAAGTGCGAAAAAAGCACTTTTTGAGTGATGGCCTGAATCGCCATGTTATCCAATGGGCGTTTTTGGGGTGGTGGAGAAGTGGTTTTAAGGGTGTTCCACTTGCTCCAGAGGAACGGGGCTGCTGTGAGTGGTAGGGAGGGGGAATTCATGGGTGTGCAGGAAGATTGGGAGGAATCGATCGATGGGAAGGGTGTTTTTCGTGAAAGTCGAGGAAGGAAGGAGCTGCCATAGGAGCCCATGTTAAATGTGAGTGTTTACATGTTTTTGGGGTTCGATTGCAGGGTGTTCCAGGTGGTTCCAAGTGGATGTAGTTAGCTGGGATCAGAGGTGGGAAAGTCTAATTTTGTTTGCAAGTGTTTTGAAGAAAATTCATGGAGGGGAAGGGGTGTTTTGGGCCTAGTTTGAAAGTGCATTTTGGACGCGACTTTAGGCCTTATGCGAGGTCGCGGTAATGCACGTTTTTGGGGTGGTATGTTGGGGTGTTCTAGGTTTTTGGGAAGGAGTTTAGGGGTGTGGGAGCAATGTTGGGAATGTCTAGTTTCTGGGAAAAATAGCAGTTTGGTTGTAGGTGGAGGGGAAAGGGTACTTTTGGCCTGTTTTGTAAGTGTACTTTCGTGCCATTGGCTAACATTGGCTGGCCCAGAGGTCGCGGTAATGCGGTTGTTTGGGAGGGTATTTTGGGGTGTTCCCTATTTTTGGGAATGTGTTTAAGGGGTTGGGAGGTATGTTGGGAATGTCTAGTTATTGAGAAAAATAGTAGTTTGCTCGTAGGTTGAGGGGAAATGCGAATTTGGGCCTGTTTTCAAGGTGCACTTTCGTGCCATTGGCTAACATTGCCGGTACTGCGTTATTGCAGATGAAAGCCACAAGAGGGCGACTTATATGTGGATTCCAGGGTTTAGGGCTCAGGGCAAGTGTGTGGGAATTGGGATAAGGGTGGAAGGGTTGTTGTGAGTGTTTAGGGGTGAGAGTGAGGGTGGAAGGCTTGTGTTTTAGGGCTGGGGATTAGGGCTTAGGGCCAGGCTTTAGGGTTCGGGGCTCCCTGCTAGGGCTTAGGGCTGCGGGCTAGGGCTGCAGGCTCGGGGATTAGGGCTTAGGGCCAGGCTTTAGGGTTCGGGACTGGGTTTCAGGGTTTAGGGCAGGGAAGGAGGGTAGTTTGTAGGACTGGAGACTAGGGTTTAGGGTTCGTGTGTAAGACTAGGCTTTAGGGTTTAGGGCTGGGATGTTAGGGCTTAGAGCTGGGACGTAGGGCTTAGGGCTCAGGACGGGTCTTTAGGGCTCCGGACTAGGGTTTGGGGCTTGGGAATAGGGTTTAAGGCTGGGGACTAGGGTATGAGGGTAGGGTTGAGGCTTGTTTCTAGGGTTTAGGGGAGTGTGCGTCGTTGCGGTTAGGTGTTTAGGGTTCAGAGGAGTGTGTAGGGTTAGGAGGTAGGGTTGGGGAGGTGTCTAGGGTTAGGAGGTAGGGTTGGGAAGGTGTCTAGGGCTTAGGGTTGGAATTGCTAGGGTTTCCCCGAGTCTAGGGCTCAGGGCTCGATTCAGTTTCGCCAATATTGGTGTTTTGGAAGGGTTTGTGTTGGTCTGGCTGGGTTGGGGTTGGTCCGATTTGGCTGGATTTGGTTTGGACTTGTGTGGTTTGGTGTTGGGAAGGTTTTCCAGTGGTTTGGCAAAAATCGATCCAGATTTGGCTGATTTTGGGGTGATTTTGCGTGTTTGCGGGGGGCGCGTGTTTGCCGCAAAAGTCGTACCCCTTCCACTGGATGGATTTGTGTAATTCTTGCTGAGATTCTTCATAATCGCTGGAACTAATGTCCCAGTGAGTTTCAAGAGGATCGAAGTAGGGGAAGTGCGAAAAAAGCACTTTTTGAGTGATGGCCTGAATCGCCATGTTATCCAATGGGCGTTTTTGGGGTGGTGGAGAAGTGGTTTTAAGGGTGTTCCACTTGCTCCAGAGGAACGGGGCTGCTGTGAGTGGTAGGGAGGGGGAATTCATGGGTGTGCAGGAAGATTGGGAGGAATCGATCGATGGGAAGGGTGTTTTTCGTGAAAGTCGAGGAAGGAAGGAGCTGCCATAGGAGCCCATGTTAAATGTGAGTGTTTACATGTTTTTGGGGTTCGATTGCAGGGTGTTCCAGGTGGTTCCAAGTGGATGTAGTTAGCTGGGATCAGAGGTGGGAAAGTCTAATTTTGTTTGCAAGTGTTTTGAAGAAAATTCATGGAGGGGAAGGGGTGTTTTGGGCCTAGTTTGAAAGTGCATTTTGGACGCGACTTTAGGCCTTATGCGAGGTCGCGGTAATGCACGTTTTTGGGGTGGTATGTTGGGGTGTTCTAGGTTTTTGGGAAGGAGTTTAGGGGTGTGGGAGCAATGTTGGGAATGTCTAGTTTCTGGGAAAAATAGCAGTTTGGTTGTAGGTGGAGGGGAAAGGGTACTTTTGGCCTGTTTTGTAAGTGTACTTTCGTGCCATTGGCTAACATTGGCTGGCCCAGAGGTCGCGGTAATGCGGTTGTTTGGGAGGGTATTTTGGGGTGTTCCCTATTTTTGGGAATGTGTTTAAGGGGTTGGGAGGTATGTTGGGAATGTCTAGTTATTGAGAAAAATAGTAGTTTGCTCGTAGGTTGAGGGGAAATGCGAATTTGGGCCTGTTTTCAAGGTGCACTTTCGTGCCATTGGCTAACATTGCCGGTACTGCGTTATTGCAGATGAAAGCCACAAGAGGGCGACTTATATGTGGATTCCAGGGTTTAGGGCTCAGGGCAAGTGTGTGGGAATTGGGATAAGGGTGGAAGGGTTGCTGTGAGGGCTTAGGGCTTAGGGCTGGGCAGTAGGGTTCAGGGCTCCGGGTTAAGGTTTAGGGCTCAGGGAAGGGTTTAAGGCGCCTCGTTAGGGCTTAGGGCTTAGGGCTGGGCAGTAGGGTTCAGGGCTCTGTTCTAGGGCTTAGGGCTCCGGGGGGCGGGTTGAAGGCTCGGGCATTAGGGTCTAGGGCCAGGCAGTAGGGTTCAGGGCTCGGTTCTAGGGCTTAGGGCTCCGGGGTAGGGTTTCGGGCTCAGGTCTCTGGGATAGGGCTTAGGGCTCTATTTTTAGGGCTCAGGGCTCCGGGATAGGGCTTAGGGCTCAGGGCTCCTGGATAGGGCTTAGGGCTCCGTTTTTAGGGCTCAGGGCTAGGGCTTAGGGCTCCGTTTTTAGGGCTCAGGGCTCCGGGATAGGGCTTAGGGCTCAGGTCTCTGGGATAGGGCTTAGGGCTCCATTTTTAGGGCTCAGGGCTCCGGGATAGGGCTTAGGGCTCCGGGGCTAGGGTTTAGGGCTGGGGATTAGGGTTTAAGGGTAGGGTTGAGGCTTGTTTCTAGGGTTTAGGGGATTGTGCGTTGTTGCGGTTAGGGGTTTAGGGTTCAGGGGAGTGTGTAGGGTTAGGAGGTAGGGTTGGGGAGGTGTCTAGGGTTAGGAGGTAGGGTTGGGAAGGTGTCTAGGGCTTAGGGTTGGAATTGCTAGGGTTTCCCCGAGTCTAGGGCTCAGGGCTCGATTCAGTTTCGCCAATATTGGTGTTTTGGAAGGGTTTGTGTTGGTCTGGCTGGGTTGGGGTTGGTCCGATTTGGCTGGATTTGGTTTGGACTTGTGTGGTTTGGTGTTGGGAAGGTTTTCCAGTGGTTTGGCAAAAATCGATCCAGATTTGGCTGATTTTGGGGTGATTTTGCGTGTTTGCGGGGGGCGCGTGTTTGCCGCAAAAGTCGTACCCCTTCCACTGGATGGATTTGTGTAATTCTTGCTGAGATTCTTCATAATCGCTGGAACTAATGTCCCAGTGAGTTTCAAGAGGATCGAAGTAGGGGAAGTGCGAAAAAAGCACTTTTTGAGTGATGGCCTGAATCGCCATGTTATCCAATGGGCGTTTTTGGGGTGGTGGAGAAGTGGTTTTAAGGGTGTTCCACTTGCTCCAGAGGAACGGGGCTGCTGTGAGTGGTAGGGAGGGGGAATTCATGGGTGTGCAGGAAGATTGGGAGGAATCGATCGATGGGAAGGGTGTTTTTCGTGAAAGTCGAGGAAGGAAGGTGCTGCCATAGGAGCCCATGTTAAATGTGAGTGTTTACATGTTTTTGGGGTTCGATTGCAGGGTGTTCCAGGTGGTTCCAAGTGGATGTAGTTAGCTGGGATCAGAGGTGGGAAAGTCTAATTTTGTTTGCAAGTGTTTTGAAGAAAATTCATGGAGGGGAAGGGGTGTTTTGGGCCTAGTTTGAAAGTGCATTTTGGACGCGACTTTAGGCCTTATGCGAGGTCGCGGTAATGCACGTTTTTGGGGTGGTATGTTGGGGTGTTCTAGGTTTTTGGGAAGGAGTTTAGGGGTGTGGGAGCAATGTTGGGAATGTCTAGTTTCTGGGAAAAATAGCAGTTTGGTTGTAGGTGGAGGGGAAAGGGTACTTTTGGCCTGTTTTGTAAGTGTACTTTCGTGCCATTGGCTAACATTGGCTGGCCCAGAGGTCGCGGTAATGCGGTTGTTTGGGAGGGTATTTTGGGGTGTTCCCTATTTTTGGGAATGTGTTTAAGGGGTTGGGAGGTATGTTGGGAATGTCTAGTTATTGAGAAAAATAGTAGTTTGCTCGTAGGTTGAGGGGAAATGCGAATTTGGGCCTGTTTTCAAGGTGCACTTTCGTGCCATTGGCTAACATTGCCGGTACTGCGTTATTGCAGATGAAAGCCACAAGAGGGCGACTTATATGTGGATTCCAGGGTTTAGGGCTCAGGGCAAGTGTGTGGGAATTGGGATAAGGGTGGAAGGGTTGCTGTGAGGGCTTAGGGCTTAGGGCTGGGCAGTAGGGTTCAGGGCTCCGGGTTAAGGTTTAGGGCTCAGGGAAGGGTTTAAGGCGCCTCGTTAGGGCTTAGGGCTTAGGGCTGGGCAGTAGGGTTCAGGGCTCTGTTCTAGGGCTTAGGGCTCCGGGGGGCGGGTTGAAGGCTCGGGCATTAGGGTCTAGGGCCAGGCAGTAGGGTTCAGGGCTCGGTTCTAGGGCTTAGGGCTCCGGGGTAGGGTTTCGGGCTCAGGTCTCTGGGATAGGGCTTAGGGCTCTATTTTTAGGGCTCAGGGCTCCGGGATAGGGCTTAGGGCTCAGGGCTCCTGGATAGGGCTTAGGGCTCCGTTTTTAGGGCTCAGGGCTAGGGCTTAGGGCTCCGTTTTTAGGGCTCAGGGCTCCGGGATAGGGCTTAGGGCTCAGGTCTCTGGGATAGGGCTTAGGGCTCCATTTTTAGGGCTCAGGGCTCCGGGATAGGGCTTAGGGCTCCGGGGCTAGGGTTTAGGGCTGGGGATTAGGGTTTAAGGGTAGGGTTGAGGCTTGTTTCTAGGGTTTAGGGGATTGTGCGTTGTTGCGGTTAGGGGTTTAGGGTTCAGGGGAGTGTGTAGGGTTAGGAGGTAGGGTTGGGGAGGTGTCTAGGGTTAGGAGGTAGGGTTGGGAAGGTGTCTAGGGCTTAGGGTTGGAATTGCTAGGGTTTCCCCGAGTCTAGGGCTCAGGGCTCGA
Source organism: Triturus cristatus (assembly GCF_964204655.1). Lineage (NCBI taxonomy): Eukaryota > Metazoa > Chordata > Amphibia > Caudata > Salamandridae > Triturus > Triturus cristatus. The sequence goes on along the minus strand of NW_028188174.1, from coordinate 12,232 downwards.
TTCAGTTTCGCCAATATTGGTGTTTTGGAAGGGTTTGTGTTGGTCTGGCTGGGTTGGGGTTGGTCCGATTTGGCTGGATTTGGTTTGGACTTGTGTGGTTTGGTGTTGGGAAGGTTTTCCAGTGGTTTGGCAAAAATCGATCCAGATTTGGCTGATTTTGGGGTGATTTTGCGTGTTTGCGGGGGGCGCGTGTTTGCCGCAAAAGTCGTACCCCTTCCACTGGATGGATTTGTGTAATTCTTGCTGAGATTCTTCATAATCGCTGGAACTAATGTCCCAGTGAGTTTCAAGAGGATCGAAGTAGGGGAAGTGCGAAAAAAGCACTTTTTGAGTGATGGCCTGAATCGCCATGTTATCCAATGGGCGTTTTTGGGGTGGTGGAGAAGTGGTTTTAAGGGTGTTCCACTTGCTCCAGAGGAACGGGGCTGCTGTGAGTGGTAGGGAGGGGGAATTCATGGGTGTGCAGGAAGATTGGGAGGAATCGATCGATGGGAAGGGTGTTTTTCGTGAAAGTCGAGGAAGGAAGGAGCTGCCATAGGAGCCCATGTTAAATGTGAGTGTTTACATGTTTTTGGGGTTCGATTGCAGGGTGTTCCAGGTGGTTCCAAGTGGATGTAGTTAGCTGGGATCAGAGGTGGGAAAGTCTAATTTTGTTTGCAAGTGTTTTGAAGAAAATTCATGGAGGGGAAGGGGTGTTTTGGGCCTAGTTTGAAAGTGCATTTTGGACGCGACTTTAGGCCTTATGCGAGGTCGCGGTAATGCACGTTTTTGGGGTGGTATGTTGGGGTGTTCTAGGTTTTTGGGAAGGAGTTTAGGGGTGTGGGAGCAATGTTGGGAATGTCTAGTTTCTGGGAAAAATAGCAGTTTGGTTGTAGGTGGAGGGGAAAGGGTACTTTTGGCCTGTTTTGTAAGTGTACTTTCGTGCCATTGGCTAACATTGGCTGGCCCAGAGGTCGCGGTAATGCGGTTGTTTGGGAGGGTATTTTGGGGTGTTCCCTATTTTTGGGAATGTGTTTAAGGGGTTGGGAGGTATGTTGGGAATGTCTAGTTATTGAGAAAAATAGTAGTTTGCTCGTAGGTTGAGGGGAAATGCGAATTTGGGCCTGTTTTCAAGGTGCACTTTCGTGCCATTGGCTAACATTGCCGGTACTGCGTTATTGCAGATGAAAGCCACAAGAGGGCGACTTATATGTGGATTCCAGGGTTTAGGGCTCAGGGCAAGTGTGTGGGAATTGGGATAAGGGTGGAAGGGTTGTTGTGAGTGTTTAGGGGTGAGAGTGAGGGTGGAAGGCTTGTGTTTTAGGGCTGGGGATTAGGGCTTAGGGCCAGGCTTTAGGGTTCGGGGCTCCCTGCTAGGGCTTAGGGCTGCGGGCTAGGGCTGCAGGCTCGGGGATTAGGGCTTAGGGCCAGGCTTTAGGGTTCGGGACTGGGTTTCAGGGTTTAGGGCAGGGAAGGAGGGTAGTTTGTAGGACTGGAGACTAGGGTTTAGGGTTCGTGTGTAAGACTAGGCTTTAGGGTTTAGGGCTGGGATGTTAGGGCTTAGAGCTGGGACGTAGGGCTTAGGGCTCAGGACGGGTCTTTAGGGCTCCGGACTAGGGTTTGGGGCTTGGGAATAGGGTTTAAGGCTGGGGACTAGGGTATGAGGGTAGGGTTGAGGCTTGTTTCTAGGGTTTAGGGGAGTGTGCGTCGTTGCGGTTAGGTGTTTAGGGTTCAGAGGAGTGTGTAGGGTTAGGAGGTAGGGTTGGGGAGGTGTCTAGGGTTAGGAGGTAGGGTTGGGAAGGTGTCTAGGGCTTAGGGTTGGAATTGCTAGGGTTTCCCCGAGTCTAGGGCTCAGGGCTCGATTCAGTTTCGCCAATATTGGTGTTTTGGAAGGGTTTGTGTTGGTCTGGCTGGGTTGGGGTTGGTCCGATTTGGCTGGATTTGGTTTGGACTTGTGTGGTTTGGTGTTGGGAAGGTTTTCCAGTGGTTTGGCAAAAATCGATCCAGATTTGGCTGATTTTGGGGTGATTTTGCGTGTTTGCGGGGGGCGCGTGTTTGCCGCAAAAGTCGTACCCCTTCCACTGGATGGATTTGTGTAATTCTTGCTGAGATTCTTCATAATCGCTGGAACTAATGTCCCAGTGAGTTTCAAGAGGATCGAAGTAGGGGAAGTGCGAAAAAAGCACTTTTTGAGTGATGGCCTGAATCGCCATGTTATCCAATGGGCGTTTTTGGGGTGGTGGAGAAGTGGTTTTAAGGGTGTTCCACTTGCTCCAGAGGAACGGGGCTGCTGTGAGTGGTAGGGAGGGGGAATTCATGGGTGTGCAGGAAGATTGGGAGGAATCGATCGATGGGAAGGGTGTTTTTCGTGAAAGTCGAGGAAGGAAGGAGCTGCCATAGGAGCCCATGTTAAATGTGAGTGTTTACATGTTTTTGGGGTTCGATTGCAGGGTGTTCCAGGTGGTTCCAAGTGGATGTAGTTAGCTGGGATCAGAGGTGGGAAAGTCTAATTTTGTTTGCAAGTGTTTTGAAGAAAATTCATGGAGGGGAAGGGGTGTTTTGGGCCTAGTTTGAAAGTGCATTTTGGACGCGACTTTAGGCCTTATGCGAGGTCGCGGTAATGCACGTTTTTGGGGTGGTATGTTGGGGTGTTCTAGGTTTTTGGGAAGGAGTTTAGGGGTGTGGGAGCAATGTTGGGAATGTCTAGTTTCTGGGAAAAATAGCAGTTTGGTTGTAGGTGGAGGGGAAAGGGTACTTTTGGCCTGTTTTGTAAGTGTACTTTCGTGCCATTGGCTAACATTGGCTGGCCCAGAGGTCGCGGTAATGCGGTTGTTTGGGAGGGTATTTTGGGGTGTTCCCTATTTTTGGGAATGTGTTTAAGGGGTTGGGAGGTATGTTGGGAATGTCTAGTTATTGAGAAAAATAGTAGTTTGCTCGTAGGTTGAGGGGAAATGCGAATTTGGGCCTGTTTTCAAGGTGCACTTTCGTGCCATTGGCTAACATTGCCGGTACTGCGTTATTGCAGATGAAAGCCACAAGAGGGCGACTTATATGTGGATTCCAGGGTTTAGGGCTCAGGGCAAGTGTGTGGGAATTGGGATAAGGGTGGAAGGGTTGTTGTGAGTGTTTAGGGGTGAGAGTGAGGGTGGAAGGCTTGTGTTTTAGGGCTGGGGATTAGGGCTTAGGGCCAGGCTTTAGGGTTCGGGGCTCCCTGCTAGGGCTTAGGGCTGCGGGCTAGGGCTGCAGGCTCGGGGATTAGGGCTTAGGGCCAGGCTTTAGGGTTCGGGACTGGGTTTCAGGGTTTAGGGCAGGGAAGGAGGGTAGTTTGTAGGACTGGAGACTAGGGTTTAGGGTTCGTGTGTAAGACTAGGCTTTAGGGTTTAGGGCTGGGATGTTAGGGCTTAGAGCTGGGACGTAGGGCTTAGGGCTCAGGACGGGTCTTTAGGGCTCCGGACTAGGGTTTGGGGCTTGGGAATAGGGTTTAAGGCTGGGGACTAGGGTATGAGGGTAGGGTTGAGGCTTGTTTCTAGGGTTTAGGGGAGTGTGCGTCGTTGCGGTTAGGTGTTTAGGGTTCAGAGGAGTGTGTAGGGTTAGGAGGTAGGGTTGGGGAGGTGTCTAGGGTTAGGAGGTAGGGTTGGGAAGGTGTCTAGGGCTTAGGGTTGGAATTGCTAGGGTTTCCCCGAGTCTAGGGCTCAGGGCTCGATTCAGTTTCGCCAATATTGGTGTTTTGGAAGGGTTTGTGTTGGTCTGGCTGGGTTGGGGTTGGTCCGATTTGGCTGGATTTGGTTTGGACTTGTGTGGTTTGGTGTTGGGAAGGTTTTCCAGTGGTTTGGCAAAAATCGATCCAGATTTGGCTGATTTTGGGGTGATTTTGCGTGTTTGCGGGGGGCGCGTGTTTGCCGCAAAAGTCGTACCCCTTCCACTGGATGGATTTGTGTAATTCTTGCTGAGATTCTTCATAATCGCTGGAACTAATGTCCCAGTGAGTTTCAAGAGGATCGAAGTAGGGGAAGTGCGAAAAAAGCACTTTTTGAGTGATGGCCTGAATCGCCATGTTATCCAATGGGCGTTTTTGGGGTGGTGGAGAAGTGGTTTTAAGGGTGTTCCACTTGCTCCAGAGGAACGGGGCTGCTGTGAGTGGTAGGGAGGGGGAATTCATGGGTGTGCAGGAAGATTGGGAGGAATCGATCGATGGGAAGGGTGTTTTTCGTGAAAGTCGAGGAAGGAAGGAGCTGCCATAGGAGCCCATGTTAAATGTGAGTGTTTACATGTTTTTGGGGTTCGATTGCAGGGTGTTCCAGGTGGTTCCAAGTGGATGTAGTTAGCTGGGATCAGAGGTGGGAAAGTCTAATTTTGTTTGCAAGTGTTTTGAAGAAAATTCATGGAGGGGAAGGGGTGTTTTGGGCCTAGTTTGAAAGTGCATTTTGGACGCGACTTTAGGCCTTATGCGAGGTCGCGGTAATGCACGTTTTTGGGGTGGTATGTTGGGGTGTTCTAGGTTTTTGGGAAGGAGTTTAGGGGTGTGGGAGCAATGTTGGGAATGTCTAGTTTCTGGGAAAAATAGCAGTTTGGTTGTAGGTGGAGGGGAAAGGGTACTTTTGGCCTGTTTTGTAAGTGTACTTTCGTGCCATTGGCTAACATTGGCTGGCCCAGAGGTCGCGGTAATGCGGTTGTTTGGGAGGGTATTTTGGGGTGTTCCCTATTTTTGGGAATGTGTTTAAGGGGTTGGGAGGTATGTTGGGAATGTCTAGTTATTGAGAAAAATAGTAGTTTGCTCGTAGGTTGAGGGGAAATGCGAATTTGGGCCTGTTTTCAAGGTGCACTTTCGTGCCATTGGCTAACATTGCCGGTACTGCGTTATTGCAGATGAAAGCCACAAGAGGGCGACTTATATGTGGATTCCAGGGTTTAGGGCTCAGGGCAAGTGTGTGGGAATTGGGATAAGGGTGGAAGGGTTGTTGTGAGTGTTTAGGGGTGAGAGTGAGGGTGGAAGGCTTGTGTTTTAGGGCTGGGGATTAGGGCTTAGGGCCAGGCTTTAGGGTTCGGGGCTCCCTGCTAGGGCTTAGGGCTGCGGGCTAGGGCTGCAGGCTCGGGGATTAGGGCTTAGGGCCAGGCTTTAGGGTTCGGGACTGGGTTTCAGGGTTTAGGGCAGGGAAGGAGGGTAGTTTGTAGGACTGGAGACTAGGGTTTAGGGTTCGTGTGTAAGACTAGGCTTTAGGGTTTAGGGCTGGGATGTTAGGGCTTAGAGCTGGGACGTAGGGCTTAGGGCTCAGGACGGGTCTTTAGGGCTCCGGACTAGGGTTTGGGGCTTGGGAATAGGGTTTAAGGCTGGGGACTAGGGTATGAGGGTAGGGTTGAGGCTTGTTTCTAGGGTTTAGGGGAGTGTGCGTCGTTGCGGTTAGGTGTTTAGGGTTCAGAGGAGTGTGTAGGGTTAGGAGGTAGGGTTGGGGAGGTGTCTAGGGTTAGGAGGTAGGGTTGGGAAGGTGTCTAGGGCTTAGGGTTGGAATTGCTAGGGTTTCCCCGAGTCTAGGGCTCAGGGCTCGATTCAGTTTCGCCAATATTGGTGTTTTGGAAGGGTTTGTGTTGGTCTGGCTGGGTTGGGGTTGGTCCGATTTGGCTGGATTTGGTTTGGACTTGTGTGGTTTGGTGTTGGGAAGGTTTTCCAGTGGTTTGGCAAAAATCGATCCAGATTTGGCTGATTTTGGGGTGATTTTGCGTGTTTGCGGGGGGCGCGTGTTTGCCGCAAAAGTCGTACCCCTTCCACTGGATGGATTTGTGTAATTCTTGCTGAGATTCTTCATAATCGCTGGAACTAATGTCCCAGTGAGTTTCAAGAGGATCGAAGTAGGGGAAGTGCGAAAAAAGCACTTTTTGAGTGATGGCCTGAATCGCCATGTTATCCAATGGGCGTTTTTGGGGTGGTGGAGAAGTGGTTTTAAGGGTGTTCCACTTGCTCCAGAGGAACGGGGCTGCTGTGAGTGGTAGGGAGGGGGAATTCATGGGTGTGCAGGAAGATTGGGAGGAATCGATCGATGGGAAGGGTGTTTTTCGTGAAAGTCGAGGAAGGAAGGAGCTGCCATAGGAGCCCATGTTAAATGTGAGTGTTTACATGTTTTTGGGGTTCGATTGCAGGGTGTTCCAGGTGGTTCCAAGTGGATGTAGTTAGCTGGGATCAGAGGTGGGAAAGTCTAATTTTGTTTGCAAGTGTTTTGAAGAAAATTCATGGAGGGGAAGGGGTGTTTTGGGCCTAGTTTGAAAGTGCATTTTGGACGCGACTTTAGGCCTTATGCGAGGTCGCGGTAATGCACGTTTTTGGGGTGGTATGTTGGGGTGTTCTAGGTTTTTGGGAAGGAGTTTAGGGGTGTGGGAGCAATGTTGGGAATGTCTAGTTTCTGGGAAAAATAGCAGTTTGGTTGTAGGTGGAGGGGAAAGGGGTACTTTTGGCCTGTTTTGTAAGTGTACTTTCGTGCCATTGGCTAACATTGGCTGGCCCAGAGGTCGCGGTAATGCGGTTGTTTGGGAGGGTATTTTGGGGTGTTCCCTATTTTTGGGAATGTGTTTAAGGGGTTGGGAGGTATGTTGGGAATGTCTAGTTATTGAGAAAAATAGTAGTTTGCTCGTAGGTTGAGGGGAAATGCGAATTTGGGCCTGTTTTCAAGGTGCACTTTCGTGCCATTGGCTAACATTGCCGGTACTGCGTTATTGCAGATGAAAGCCACAAGAGGGCGACTTATATGTGGATTCCAGGGTTTAGGGCTCAGGGCAAGTGTGTGGGAATTGGGATAAGGGTGGAAGGGTTGTTGTGAGTGTTTAGGGGTGAGAGTGAGGGTGGAAGGCTTGTGTTTTAGGGCTGGGGATTAGGGCTTAGGGCCAGGCTTTAGGGTTCGGGGCTCCCTGCTAGGGCTTAGGGCTGCGGGCTAGGGCTGCAGGCTCGGGGATTAGGGCTTAGGGCCAGGCTTTAGGGTTCGGGACTGGGTTTCAGGGTTTAGGGCAGGGAAGGAGGGTAGTTTGTAGGACTGGAGACTAGGGTTTAGGGTTCGTGTGTAAGACTAGGCTTTAGGGTTTAGGGCTGGGATGTTAGGGCTTAGAGCTGGGACGTAGGGCTTAGGGCTCAGGACGGGTCTTTAGGGCTCCGGACTAGGGTTTGGGGCTTGGGAATAGGGTTTAAGGCTGGGGACTAGGGTATGAGGGTAGGGTTGAGGCTTGTTTCTAGGGTTTAGGGGAGTGTGCGTCGTTGCGGTTAGGTGTTTAGGGTTCAGAGGAGTGTGTAGGGTTAGGAGGTAGGGTTGGGGAGGTGTCTAGGGTTAGGAGGTAGGGTTGGGAAGGTGTCTAGGGCTTAGGGTTGGAATTGCTAGGGTTTCCCCGAGTCTAGGGCTCAGGGCTCGATTCAGTTTCGCCAATATTGGTGTTTTGGAAGGGTTTGTGTTGGTCTGGCTGGGTTGGGGTTGGTCCGATTTGGCTGGATTTGGTTTGGACTTGTGTGGTTTGGTGTTGGGAAGGTTTTCCAGTGGTTTGGCAAAAATCGATCCAGATTTGGCTGATTTTGGGGTGATTTTGCGTGTTTGCGGGGGGCGCGTGTTTGCCGCAAAAGTCGTACCCTTCCACTGGATGGATTTGTGTAATTCTTGCTGAGATTCTTCATAATCGCTGGAACTAATGTCCCAGTGAGTTTCAAGAGGATCGAAGTAGGGGAAGTGCGAAAAAAGCACTTTTTGAGTGATGGCCTGAATCGCCATGTTATCCAATGGGCGTTTTTGGGGTGGTGGAGAAGTGGTTTTAAGGGTGTTCCACTTGCTCCAGAGGAACGGGGCTGCTGTGAGTGGTAGGGAGGGGGAATTCATGGGTGTGCAGGAAGATTGGGAGGAATCGATCGATGGGAAGGGTGTTTTTCGTGAAAGTCGAGGAAGGAAGGAGCTGCCATAGGAGCCCATGTTAAATGTGAGTGTTTACATGTTTTGGGGTTCGATTGCAGGGTGTTCCAGGTGGTTCCAAGTGGATGTAGTTAGCTGGGATCAGAGGTGGGAAAGTCTAATTTTGTTTGCAAGTGTTTTGAAGAAAATTCATGGAGGGGAAGGGGTGTTTTGGGCCTAGTTTGAAAGTGCATTTTGGACGCGACTTTAGGCCTTATGCGAGGTCGCGGTAATGCACGTTTTTGGGGTGGTATGTTGGGGTGTTCTAGGTTTTTGGGAAGGAGTTTAGGGGTGTGGGAGCAATGTTGGGAATGTCTAGTTTCTGGGAAAAATAGCAGTTTGGTTGTAGGTGGAGGGGAAAGGGTACTTTTGGCCTGTTTTGTAAGTGTACTTTCGTGCCATTGGCTAACATTGGCTGGCCCAGAGGTCGCGGTAATGCGGTTGTTTGGGAGGGTATTTTGGGGTGTTCCCTATTTTTGGGAATGTGTTTAAGGGGTTGGGAGGTATGTTGGGAATGTCTAGTTATTGAGAAAAATAGTAGTTTGCTCGTAGGTTGAGGGGAAATGCGAATTTGGGCCTGTTTTCAAGGTGCACTTTCGTGCCATTGGCTAACATTGCCGGTACTGCGTTATTGCAGATGAAAGCCACAAGAGGGCGACTTATATGTGGATTCCAGGGTTAGGGCTCAGGGCAAGTGTGTGGGAATTGGGATAAGGGTGGAAGGGTTGTTGTGAGTGTTTAGGGGTGAGAGTGAGGGTGGAAGGCTTGTGTTTTAGGGCTGGGGATTAGGGCTTAGGGCCAGGCTTTAGGGTTCGGGGCTCCCTGCTAGGGCTTAGGGCTGCGGGCTAGGGCTGCAGGCTCGGGGATTAGGGCTTAGGGCCAGGCTTTAGGGTTCGGGACTGGGTTTCAGGGTTTAGGGCAGGGAAGGAGGGTAGTTTGTAGGACTGGAGACTAGGGTTTAGGGTTCGTGTGTAAGACTAGGCTTTAGGGTTTAGGGCTGGGATGTTAGGGCTTAGAGCTGGGACGTAGGGCTTAGGGCTCAGGACGGGTCTTTAGGGCTCCGGACTAGGGTTTGGGGCTTGGGAATAGGGTTTAAGGCTGGGGACTAGGGTATGAGGGTAGGGTTGAGGCTTGTTTCTAGGGTTTAGGGGAGTGTGCGTCGTTGCGGTTAGGTGTTTAGGGTTCAGAGGAGTGTGTAGGGTTAGGAGGTAGGGTTGGGGAGGTGTCTAGGGTTAGGAGGTAGGGTTGGGAAGGTGTCTAGGGCTTAGGGTTGGAATTGCTAGGGTTTCCCCGAGTCTAGGGCTCAGGGCTCGATTCAGTTTCGCCAATATTGGTGTTTTGGAAGGGTTTGTGTTGGTCTGGCTGGTTGGGTTGGTCCGATTTGGCTGGATTTGGTTTGGACTTGTGTGGTTTGGTGTTGGGAAGGTTTTCCAGTGGTTTGGCAAAAATCGATCCAGATTTGGCTGATTTTGGGGTGATTTTGCGTGTTTGCGGGGGGCGCGTGTTTGCCGCAAAAGTCGTACCCCTTCCACTGGATGGATTTGTGTAATTCTTGCTGAGATTCTTCATAATCGCTGGAACTAATGTCCCAGTGAGTTTCAAGAGGATCGAAGTAGGGGAAGTGCGAAAAAAGCACTTTTTGAGTGATGGCCTGAATCGCCATGTTATCCAATGGGCGTTTTTGGGGTGGTGGAGAAGTGGTTTTAAGGGTGTTCCACTTGCTCCAGAGGAACGGGGCTGCTGTGAGTGGTAGGGAGGGGGAATTCATGGGTGTGCAGGAAGATTGGGAGGAATCGATCGATGGGAAGGGTGTTTTTCGTGAAAGTCGAGGAAGGAAGGAGCTGCCATAGGAGCCCATGTTAAATGTGAGTGTTTACATGTTTTGGGGTTCGATTGCAGGGTGTTCCAGGTGGTTCCAAGTGGATGTAGTTAGCTGGGATCAGAGGTGGGAAAGTCTAATTTGTTTGCAAGTGTTTTGAAGAAAATTCATGGAGGGGAAGGGGTGTTTTGGGCCTAGTTTGAAAGTGCATTTTGGACGCGACTTTAGGCCTTATGCGAGGTCGCGGTAATGCACGTTTTTGGGGTGGTATGTTGGGGTGTTCTAGGTTTTTGGGAAGGAGTTTAGGGGTGTGGGAGCAATGTTGGGAATGTCTAGTTTCTGGGAAAAATAGCAGTTTGGTTGTAGGTGGAGGGGAAAGGGTACTTTTGGCCTGTTTTGTAAGTGTACTTTCGTGCCATTGGCTAACATTGGCTGGCCCAGAGGTCGCGGTAATGCGGTTGTTTGGGAGGGTATTTTGGGGTGTTCCCTATTTTTGGGAATGTGTTTAAGGGGTTGGGAGGTATGTTGGGAATGTCTAGTTATTGAGAAAAATAGTAGTTTGCTCGTAGGTTGAGGGGAAATGCGAATTTGGGCCTGTTTTCAAGGTGCACTTTCGTGCCATTGGCTAACATTGCCGGTACTGCGTTATTGCAGATGAAAGCCACAAGAGGGCGACTTATATGTGGATTCCAGGGTTTAGGGCTCAGGGCAAGTGTGTGGGAATTGGGATAAGGGTGGAAGGGTTGTTGTGAGTGTTTAGGGGTGAGAGTGAGGGTGGAAGGCTTGTGTTTTAGGGCTGGGGATTAGGGCTTAGGGCCAGGCTTTAGGGTTCGGGGCTCCCTGCTAGGGCTTAGGGCTGCGGGCTAGGGCTGCAGGCTCGGGGATTAGGGCTTAGGGCCAGGCTTTAGGGTTCGGGACTGGGTTTCAGGGTTTAGGGCAGGGAAGGAGGGTAGTTTGTAGGACTGGAGACTAGGGTTTAGGGTTCGTGTGTAAGACTAGGCTTTAGGGTTTAGGGCTGGGATGTTAGGGCTTAGAGCTGGGACGTAGGGCTTAGGGCTCAGGACGGGTCTTTAGGGCTCCGGACTAGGGTTTGGGGCTTGGGAATAGGGTTAAGGCTGGGGACTAGGGTATGAGGGTAGGGTTGAGGCTTGTTTCTAGGGTTTAGGGGAGTGTGCGTCGTTGCGGTTAGGTGTTTAGGGTTCAGAGGAGTGTGTAGGGTTAGGAGGTAGGGTTGGGGAGGTGTCTAGGGTTAGGAGGTAGGGTTGGGAAGGTGTCTAGGGCTTAGGGTTGGAATTGCTAGGGTTTCCCCGAGTCTAGGGCTCAGGGCTCGATTCAGTTTCGCCAATATTGGTGTTTTGGAAGGGTTTGTGTTGGTCTGGCTGGGTTGGGGTTGGTCCGATTTGGCTGGATTTGGTTTGGACTTGTGTGGTTTGGTGTTGGGAAGGTTTTCCAGTGGTTTGGCAAAAATCGATCCAGATTTGGCTGATTTTGGGGTGATTTTGCGTGTTTGCGGGGGGCGCGTGTTTGCCGCAAAAGTCGTACCCCTTCCACTGGATGGATTTGTGTAATTCTTGCTGAGATTCTTCATAATCGCTGGAACTAATGTCCCAGTGAGTTTCAAGAGGATCGAAGTAGGGGAAGTGCGAAAAAAGCACTTTTTGAGTGATGGCCTGAATCGCCATGTTATCCAATGGGCGTTTTTGGGGTGGTGGAGAAGTGGTTTTAAGGGTGTTCCACTTGCTCCAGAGGAACGGGCTGCTGTGAGTGGTAGGGAGGGGGAATTCATGGGTGTGCAGGAAGATTGGGAGGAATCGATCGATGGGAAGGGTGTTTTTCGTGAAAGTCGAGGAAGGAAGGAGCTGCCATAGGAGCCCATGTTAAATGTGAGTGTTTACATGTTTTTGGGGTTCGATTGCAGGGTGTTCCAGGTGGTTCCAAGTGGATGTAGTTAGCTGGGATCAGAGGTGGGAAAGTCTAATTTTGTTTGCAAGTGTTTTGAAGAAAATTCATGGAGGGGAAGGGGTGTTTTGGGCCTAGTTTGAAAGTGCATTTTGGACGCGACTTTAGGCCTTATGCGAGGTCGCGGTAATGCACGTTTTTGGGGTGGTATGTTGGGGTGTTCTAGGTTTTTGGGAAGGAGTTTAGGGGTGTGGGAGCAATGTTGGGAATGTCTAGTTTCTGGGAAAAATAGCAGTTTGGTTGTAGGTGGAGGGGAAAGGGTACTTTTGGCCTGTTTTGTAAGTGTACTTTCGTGCCATTGGCTAACATTGGCTGGCCCAGAGGTCGCGGTAATGCGGTTGTTTGGGAGGGTATTTTGGGGTGTTCCCTATTTTTGGGAATGTGTTTAAGGGGTTGGGAGGTATGTTGGGAATGTCTAGTTATTGAGAAAAATAGTAGTTTGCTCGTAGGTTGAGGGGAAATGCGAATTTGGGCCTGTTTTCAAGGTGCACTTTCGTGCCATTGGCTAACATTGCCGGTACTGCGTTATTGCAGATGAAAGCCACAAGAGGGCGACTTATATGTG
>NW_028188173.1:0-61000 GCF_964204655.1 Triturus cristatus | reverse complement strand
CCTAGCTCTGCGGGCACCTTGGGAAACCTAGCAAACCTATACATTTTTGAAAACTAGACACCCAGGGGAATCTAGGATGGGGTGACTTGACTGCCTCACACCAGGGTCTGTTACCCAGAATCCCTTGCAAATCTAAACAATTGTAAAAAAAAACACATTTCCCCCACATTTCTGTCGTGGAAAGTTCCGGAATCTGCGTGGATCCACAAATTTCCACCCACCCCGCGTTCCCCAAAGTCTTGCGAGAAAAACAGTACCTCACTTGTTTGGGTCGGCCTAGTGCCCGCGACAGGAAACGGCGCAAAACGCAACCTGGTCACACCTCAATTTCGCAGTGAAAAATGACCCTTTTTTGGAAAAATGACTAGCTGTAGTTTTTGAACCCTAGCTCTGCGGGCACCTTGCGAAACCTAGCAAACCTATACATTTTTAAAAACTATACACCCAGGGGAATCCAGGATGGGGTGACTTGACTGCCTCCCACCAGGGTCTGTTACCCAGAATCCCCTGCAAACCTAAAAAAATGTCAAAAAAACACATTTTCCCCACATTTCTGTCGTGGAAAGTTCCGGAATCTGCGTGGATCCACAAATTTCCACCCACCCCACGTTCCAAAAAGTCTCACGAGAAAAACGGTACCTCACTTGTGTGGGTCGGCCTAGTGCCCGCGACAGAAAACGGCGCAAAACGCAACCTGGTCCCACCTCAATTTCGCAGTGAAAAATGACCCTTTTTTGGAAAAATGACTAGCTGTAGTTTTTGAACCCTATGTCTGCAGGCACCTTGGGAAACCTAGCAAACCTATACATTTTTGAAAACTAGACACCCAGGGGAATCTAGGATGGGGTGACTTGACTGCCTCCCACCAGGGTCTGTTACCCAGAATCCCTTGCAAACCTAAAAAATTGTCAAAAAAAACACATTTTCCCCACATTTCTGGCGTGGAAAGTTCTGGAATCTGCGTGGGTCCACAAATTTCCACCCACCCCGCGTTCCCCAAAGTCTTACGAGAAAAACGGTACCTCACTTGTGTGGGTCGGCCTAGTGCCCGCGACAGGAAACGGCACAAAACGCAACGTGGTCACACCTCAATTTCGCAGTGAAAAATGACCCCTTTTCGGCAAAATGACTAGCTGTAGTTTTTGAACCCTAGCTCTGCGAGCACCTTGGGAAACCTAGCAAACCTATACATTTTTGAAAACTAGACACCCAGGGGAATCCAGGATGGGGTGACTTGACTGCCTCCCACCAGGGTCTGTTACCCAGAATCCCTTGCAAACCTAAAAAATTGTCAAAAAAAACACATTTTCCCCACATTTCTGTCGCGGAAAGTTCCGGAATCTGCGTGGATCCATAGATTTCCACCCACCCCGCGTTCCCCAAAGTCTTACAAGAAAAACGGTACCTCACTTGTGTGGGTCAGTCTAGTGCCCGCGACTGGAAGCGGCGCAAAACGCAACGTGGTCACACCTCAATTTCGCAGTGAAAAATGACCCCTTTTCGGCAAAATGACTAGCTGTAGTTTTTGAACCCTAGCTCTGTGGGCACCTTGGGAAACCTAACAAACCTTTACATTTTTGAAAACTAGACACCCAGGGGAATCTAGGATGGGGTGACTTGGCTGCCTCCCACCAGGGTCTGTTACCCAGAATCCCTTGCAAACCTAAAAAATTGTCAAAAAAACCACATTTTCCCCACATTTCTGTCATGGAAAGTTCCGGAATCTGCGTGGATCCCCAAATTTCCACCCACCCCGCGTTCCCCAAAGTCTTACGAGAAAAACGGTACCTCACTTGTTTGGGTCGGCCTAGTGCCCGTGACAGGAAACGGCGCAAAACGCAACCTGGTCACACCTCAATTTCGCAGTGAAAAATGACCCTTTTTTGGAAAAATGACTAGCTGTAGTTTTTGAACCCTAGTTCGCGGGCACCTTGGGAAACCTAGCAAACCTATACATTTTTAAAAACTAGACACCCAGGGGAATCCAGGATGGGGTGACTTGACTGCCTCCCACCAGGGTCTGTTACCCAGAATCCCTTGCAAACCTAAAAAATTGTCAAAAAAACCCAAATTTTCCCCACATTTCTGTCGTGGAAAGTTCCGGAATCTGCATGGATCCACAAATTTCCACCCACCCCGCGTTCCCCAAAGTCCTACGAGAAAAACAGTACCTCACTTTTGTGGGTCAGGCTAGTGCCCGCGACTGGAAGCGGCGCAAAACGCAACATGGTCACACCTCAATTTCGCAGTGAAAAATGACCCTTTTTTGGCAAAATGACTAGCTGTAGTTTTTGAACCCTAGCTCTGCGGGCACCTTGGGAAACCTAGCAAACCTATAAATTTTTGAAAACTAGACACCCAGGGGAATCCAGGATGGGGTGACTTGACTGCCTCCCACCAGGGTCTGTTACCCAGAATCCCTTGCAAACCTAAAAAATTGTCAAAAAAAACACATTTTCCCCACATTTCTGTCGTGGAAAGTTCCGGAATCTGCGTGGATCCATAGATTTCCACCCACCCCGCATTCCCCAAAGTCTTACAAGAAAAACGGTACCTCACTTGTGTGGGTCAGCCTAGTGCCCGCGACTGGAAGCGGCGCAAAACGCAACGTGGTCACACCTCAATTTCGCAGTGAAAAATGACCCTTTTTTGGAAAAATGACTAGCTGTAGTTTTTGAACCCTAGCTCTGCGGGCACCTTGGGAAACCTAGCAAACCTATAAATTTTTGAAAACTAGACACCCAGGGGAATCTAGGATGGGGTGACTTGACTGCCTCCCACCAGGGTCTGTTATCCAGAATCCCTTGCAAACCTAAAAAATTGTCAAAAAAAACACATTTTCCCCACATTTCTGTCGTGGAAAGTTCTGGAATCTGCATGGATCCACAAATTTCCACCCACCCCGCATTCCCCAAAGTCTTACGAGAAAAACGGTACCTCACTT
This sequence comes from Triturus cristatus, assembly GCF_964204655.1. Classification (NCBI taxonomy): domain Eukaryota; kingdom Metazoa; phylum Chordata; class Amphibia; order Caudata; family Salamandridae; genus Triturus; species Triturus cristatus. The sequence continues at coordinate 58,056 of NW_028188173.1, read as the reverse complement.
GTTTGGGTCGGCCTAGTGCCCGCGACAGGAAACGGCGCAAAACGCAACCTGGTCACACCTCAATTTCGCAGTGAAAAATGACCCTTTTTTGGAAAAATGACTAGCTGTAGTTTTTGAACCCTAGCTCTGCGGGCACCTTGCGAAACCTAGCAAACCTATACATTTTTAAAAACTATACACCCAGGGGAATCCAGGATGGGGTGACTTGACTGCCTCCCACCAGGGTCTGTTACCCAGAATCCCCTGCAAACCTAAAAAAATGTCAAAAAAACACATTTTCCCCACATTTCTGTCGTGGAAAGTTCCGGAATCTGCGTGGATCCACAAATTTCCACCCACCCCACATTCCAAAAAGTCTCACGAGAAAAACGGTACCTCACTTGTGGGGGTCGGCCTAGTGCCCGCGACAGAAAACGGCGCAAAACGCAACCTGGTCCCACCTCAATTTCGCAGTGAAAAATGACCCTTTTTTGGAAAAATGACTAGCTGTAGTTTTTGAACCCTATGTCTGCAGGCACCTTGGGAAACCTAGCAAACCTATACATTTTTGAAAACTAGACACCCAGGGGAATCTAGGATGGGGTGACTTGACTGCCTCCCACCAGGGTCTGTTACCCAGAATCCCTTGCAAACCTAAAAAATTGTCAAAAAAAACACATTTTCCCCACATTTCTGGCGTGGAAAGTTCTGGAATCTGCGTGGGTCCACAAATTTCCACCCACCCCGCGTTCCCCAAAGTCTTACGAGAAAAACGGTACCTCACTTGTGTGGGTCGGCCTAGTGCCCGCGACAGGAAACGGCACAAAACGCAACGTGGTCACACCTCAATTTCGCAGTGAAAAATGACCCCTTTTCGGCAAAATGACTAGCTGTAGTTTTTGAACCCTAGCTCTGCGAGCACCTTGGGAAACCTAGCAAACCTATACATTTTTGAAAACTAGACACCCAGGGGAATCCAGGATGGGGTGACTTGACTGCCTCCCACCAGGGTCTGTTACCCAGAATCCCTTGCAAACCTAAAAAATTGTCAAAAAAAACACATTTTCCCCACATTTCTGTCGCGGAAAGTTCCGGAATCTGCGTGGATCCATAGATTTCCACCCACCCCGCGTTCCCCAAAGTCTTACAAGAAAAACGGTACCTTACTTGTGTGGGTCAGTCTAGTGCCCGCGACTGGAAGCGGCGCAAAACGCAACGTGGTCACACCTCAATTTCGCAGTGAAAAATGACCCCTTTTCGGCAAAATGACTAGCTGTAGTTTTTGAACCCTAGCTCTGTGGGCACCTTGGGAAACCTAACAAACCTTTACATTTTTGAAAACTAGACACCCAGGGGAATCTAGGATGGGGTGACTTGGCTGCCTCCCACCAGGGTCTGTTACCCAGAATCCCTTGCAAACCTAAAAAATTGTCAAAAAAACCACATTTTCCCCACATTTCTGTCATGGAAAGTTCCGGAATCTGCGTGGATCCCCAAATTTCCACCCACCCCGCGTTCCCCAAAGTCTTACGAGAAAAACGGTACCTCACTTGTTTGGGTCGGCCTAGTGCCCGTGACAGGAAACGGCGCAAAACGCAACCTGGTCACACCTCAATTTCGCAGTGAAAAATGACCCTTTTTTGGAAAAATGACTAGCTGTAGTTTTTGAACCCTAGTTCGCGGGCACCTTGGGAAACCTAGCAAACCTATACATTTTTAAAAACTAGACACCCAGGGGAATCCAGGATGGGGTGACTTGACTGCCTCCCACCAGGGTCTGTTACCCAGAATCCCTTGCAAACCTAAAAAATTGTCAAAAAAACCCAAATTTTCCCCACATTTCTGTCGTGGAAAGTTCCGGAATCTGCATGGATCCACAAATTTCCACCCACCCCGCGTTCCCCAAAGTCCTACGAGAAAAACAGTACCTCACTTTTGTGGGTCAGGCTAGTGCCCGCGACTGGAAGCGGCGCAAAACGCAACATGGTCACACCTCAATTTCGCAGTGAAAAATGACCCTTTTTTGGCAAAATGACTAGCTGTAGTTTTTGAACCCTAGCTCTGCGGGCACCTTGGGAAACCTAGCAAACCTATAAATTTTTGAAAACTAGACACCCAGGGGAATCCAGGATGGGGTGACTTGACTGCCTCCCACCAGGGTCTGTTACCCAGAATCCCTTGCAAACCTAAAAAATTGTCAAAAAAAACACATTTTCCCCACATTTCTGTCGTGGAAAGTTCCGGAATCTGCGTGGATCCATAGATTTCCACCCACCCCGCATTCCCCAAAGTCTTACAAGAAAAACGGTACCTCACTTGTGTGGGTCAGCCTAGTGCCCGCGACTGGAAGCGGCGCAAAACGCAACGTGGTCACACCTCAATTTCGCAGTGAAAAATGACCCTTTTTTTGAAAAATGACTAGCTGTAGTTTTTGAACCCTAGCTCTGCGGGCACCTTGGGAAACCTAGCAAACCTATAAATTTTTGAAAACTAGACACCCAGGGGAATCTAGGATGGGGTGACTTGACTGCCTCCCACCAGGGTCTGTTATCCAGAATCCCTTGCAAACCTAAAAAATTGTCAAAAAAAACACATTTTCCCCACATTTCTGTCGTGGAAAGTTCTGGAATCTGCATGGATCCACAAATTTCCACCCACCCCGCATTCCCCAAAGTCTTACGAGAAAAACGGTACCTCACTTGTGTGGGTCGGCCTCGTGCCCGCGACAGAAAACGGCGCAAAATGCAACCTGGTCCCACCTCAATTTCGCAGTGAAAAATGACCCTTTTTTGGAAAAATGACTAGCTGTAGTTTTTGAACCCTAGCTCTGCAGGCACCTTGGGAAACCTAGCAAACCTATACATTTTTGAAAACTAGACACCCAGGGGAATCTAGGATGGGGTGACTTGACTGCCTCCCACCAGGGTCTGTTACCCAGAATCCCTTGCAAACCTTAAAAATTGTCAAAAAAACTTCATTTTCCCCACGTTTCTGTCGTGGAAAGTTCCGGAATCTGCGTGGGTCCACAAATTTCCACCCACCCCGCGTTCCCCAAAGTCTTACGAGAAAAACGGTACCTCACTTGTGTGGGTCGGCCTAGTGCCCGCGACAGGAAACGGCACAAAACGCAACGTGGTCACACCTCAATTTCGCAGTGAAAAATGACCCCTTTTCGGCAAAATGACTAGCTGTAGTTTTTGAACCCTAGCTCTGCGAGCACCTTGGGAAACCTAGCAAACCTATACATTTATGAAAACTAGACACCCAGGGGAATCCAGGATGGGGTGACTTGACTGCCTCCCACCAGGGTCTGTTACCCAGAATCCCTTGCAAACCTAAAAAATTGTCAAAAAAACACATTTTCCCCACATTTCTGTCGTGGAAAGTTCCGGAATCTGCGTGGATCCATAGATTTCCACCCACCCCGCGTTCCCCAAAGTCTTACAAGAAAAACGGTACCTCACTTGTGTGGGTCAGCCTAGTGCCCGCGACTGGAAGCGGCGCAAAACGCAACGTGGTCACACCTCAATTTCGCAGTGAAAAATGACCCCTTTTCGGCAAAATGACTAGCTGTAGTTTTTGAACCCTAGCTCTGTGGGCACCTTGGGAAACCTAACAAACCTTTACATTTTTGAAAACTAGACACCCAGGGGAATCTAGGATGGGGTGACTTGGCTGCCTCCCACCAGGGTCTGTTACCCAGAATCCCTTGCAAACCTAAAAAATTTTCAAAAAAAACAAATTTTCCCCACATTTCTGTCGTGGAAAGTTCCGGCATCTGCGTGGATCCACAAATTTCCACCCACCCCGCGTTCCCCAAAGTTTTACGAGAGAAACGATACCTCACTTGTGTGGGTCGGCCTAGTGCCCGCGACAGGAAACGGCGCAAAACGCAACCTGGTCACACCTCAATTTCGCAGTGAAAAATGACCCTTTTTTGGAAAAATGACTAGCTGTAGTTTTTGAACCCTAGTTCGCGGGCACCTTGGGAAACCTAGCAAACCTATACATTTTTGAAAACTAGACACCCAGGGGAATCCAGGATGGGGTGACTTGACTGCCTCCCACCAGGGTCTGTTACCCAGAATCCCTTGCAAACCTAAAAAATTGTCAAAAAAACCCAAATTTTCCCCACATTTCTGTCGTGGAAAGTTCCGGAATCTGCGTGGATCCACAAATTTCCACCCACCCCGCGTTCCCCAAAGTCCTACGAGAAAAACAGTACCTCACTTGTGTGGGTCAGGCTAGTGCCCGCGACTGGAAGCGGCGCAAAACGCAACGTGGTCACACCTCAATTTCGCAGTGAAAAATGACCCTTTTTTGGCAAAATGACTAGCTGTAGTTTTTGAACCCTAGCTCTGCGGGCACCTTGGGAAACCTAGCAAACCTATACATTTTTGAAAACTAAACACCCATGGGAATCCAGGATGGGGTGACTTGACTGCCTCACACCAGGGTCTGTTACCCAGAATCCCTTGCAAACCTAAAAAATTGTCAAAAAAACCACATTTTCCCCACATTTCTGTCGTGGAAAGTTCCGGAATCTGCGTGGATCCATAGATTTCCACCCACCCCGCATTCCCCAAAGTCTTACAAGAAAAACGGTACCTCACTTGTGTGGGTCAGCCTAGTGCCCGCGACTGGAAGCGGCGCAAAACGCAACGTGGTCACACCTCAATTTCGCAGTGAAAAATGACCCTTTTTTGGAAAAATTACTAGCTGTAGTTTTTGAACCCTAGCTCTGCGGGCACCTTGGGAAACCTAGCAAACCTATACATTTTTGAAAACTAGACACCCAGGGGAATCTAGGATGGGGTGACTTGACTGCCTCCCACCAGGGTCTGTTATCCAGAATCCCTTGCAAACCTAAAAAATTGTCAAAAAAAACACATTTTCCCCACATTTCTGTGGTGGAAAGTTCTGGAATCTGCATGGATCCATAAATTTCCACCCACCCCGCATTCCCCAAAGTCTTACGAGAAAAACGGTACCTCACTTGTGTGGGTCGGCCTAGTGCCCGCGACAGGAAACGGCGCAAAACGCAACCTGGTCACACCTCAATTTCGCAGTGAAAAATGACCCTTTTTTGGAAAAATGACTAGCTGTCGTTTTTGAACCCTAGCTCGCGGGCACCTTGGGAAACCTAGCAAACTTATACATTTTTGAAAACTAGACACCCAGGGGAATCCAGGATGGGTTGACTTGACTGCCTCCCACCAGGGTCTGTTACCCAGAATCCCTTGCAAACCTAAAAAATTGTCAAAAAAACCCAAATTTTCCCCACATTTCTGTCGTGGAAAGTTCCGGAATCTGCGTGGATCCACAAATTTCCACCCACCCCGCGTTCCCCAAAGTCCTACTAGAAAAACAGTACCTCACTTTTGTGGGTCAGGCTAGTGCCCGCGACTGGAAGCGGCGCAAAACGCAACGTGGTCACACCTCAATTTCGCAGTGAAAAATGACCCTTTTTTGGCAAAATGACTAGCTGTAGTTTTTGAACCCTAGCTCTGCGGGCACCTTGGGAAACCTAGCAAACCTATACATTTTTGAAAACTAGACACCCAGGGGAATCTAGGATGGGGTGACTTGACCGCCTCCCACCAGGGTCTGTTACCCAGAATCCCTTGCAAACCTAAATAATTGTAAAAAAACCCACATTTTACCCACATTTCTGTCGTGGAAAGTTCCGGAATCTGCGTGGATCCACAAATTTCCACCCACCCCGCATTCCCCAAAGTCTTACGAGAAAAACGGTACCTCACTTGTGTGGGTCGGTCTAGTGCCCGCGACAGGAAACGGCACAAAACGCAACGTGGTCACACCTCAATTTCGCAGTGAAAAATGACCCTTTTTTGGCAAAATGACTAGCTGTAGTTTTTGAACCCTAGCTTTGTGGGCACCTTGGGAAACCTAGCAAACCTTTAAATTTTTGAAAACTAGACACCCAGGGGAATCCAGGATGGGGGGACTTGGCTGCCTCCCACCAGGGTCTGTTACCCAGAATCCCTTGCAAACCTAAAATATTGTCAAAAAAAACACATTTTCCCCACATTTCTGTCGTGGAAAGTTCCGGAATGTGCGTGGATCCACAAATTTCCACCCACCCCGCGTTCCCCAAAGTCTTACGAGAAAAACGGTACCTCACTTGTGGGGGTCGGCCTAGTGCCCGCAACAGGAAACGGCGCAAAACGCAACCTGGTCACACCTCAATTTCGCAGTGAAAAAACTGACCCTTTTTTGGAAAAATGACTAGCTGTAGTTTTTGAACCCTAGCTCTGCGGGCACCTTGGGAAACCTAGCAAACCTATACATTTTTGAAAACTAGACACCCAGGGGAATCTAGGATGGGGTGACTTGACTGCCTCCCACCAGGGTCTGTTACCCAGAATCCCCTGCAAACCTAAAACATTGTCAAGGAAAACACATTTTCCCCACATTTCTGTCGTGGAAAGTTCCAGAATCTGCGTGGGTCCACAAATTTCCACCCACCCCGCGTTCCCCAAAGTCTTACGAGAAAAACGGTACCTCACTTGTGTGGGTCGGCCTAGTGCCCGCGACAGGAAACGGCACAAAACGCAACATGGTCACACCTCAATTTCGCAGTGAAAAATGACCCTTTTTTGGCAAAATGACTAGCTGTAGTTTTTGAACCCTAGCTCTGTGGGCACCTTGGGAAACCTAGCAAACCTTTACATTTTTGAAAACTAGACACCCAGGGGAATCCAGGATGGGGTGACTTGGCTGCCTCCCACCAGGGTCTGTTACCCAGAATCCCTTGCAAACCAAAAAATTGTCAAAAAAAATACATTTTACCCCATTTCTGTCGTGGAAAGTTCCGGAATCTGCATAGGTCCACAAATTTCCACCCACCCCGCGTTCCCCAAAGTCTTACAAGAAAAACGGTACCTCACTTGTGTGGGTCGGCCTAGTGCCCGCGACAGGAAACGGCACAAAACGCAACGTGGTCACACCTCAATTTCGCAGTGAAAAATGACCCTTTTTTGGCAAAATGACTAGCTGTAGTTTTTGAACCCTAGCTCTGTGGGCACCTTGGGAAACCTAGCAAACCTTTACATTTTTGAAAACTAGACACCCAGGGGAATCCAGGATGGGGTGACTTGGCTGCCTCCCACCAGGGTCTGTTACCCAGAATCCCTTGCAAACCTAAAAGATTGTCAAAAAAAACACATTTTCCCCACATTTCTGCCGTGGAAAGTTCCGGAATCTGCGTAGATCCACAAATTTCCACCCACCCCGCGTTCCCAAAAGTCTTACGAGAAAAACGGTACCTCACTTGTGTGGGTCGGCCTAGTGCCCGCGACAGGAAACGGCGCAAAACGCAACCTGGTCACACCTCAATTTCGCAGTGAAAAATGACCCTTTTTTGGAAAAATGACTAGCTGTAGTTTTTGAACCCTAGCTCTGCGGGCACCTTGGGAAACCTAGCAAACCTATAAATTTTTGAAAACTAGACACCCAGGGGAATCTAGGATGGGGTGACTTGACTGCCTCCCACCAGGGTCTGTTACCCAGAATCCCTTGCAAACCTAAATAATTGTCAAAAAAAACACATTTTCCTCACATTTCTGTCGTGGAAAGTTCCGGAATCTGCGTGGGTCCACAAATTTCCACCCACCCCGCGTTCCCCAAAGTGTTACGAGAAAAAAGGTACCTCACTTGTGTGGGTCAGCCTAGTGCCCGCGACAGGAAACGGCACAAAACGCAACGTGGTCACACCTCAATTTCGCAGTGAAAAATGACCCCTTTTCGGCAAAATGACTAGCTGTAGTTTTTGAACCCTAGCTCTGTGAGCACCTTGGGAAACCTAGCAAACCTATACATTTTTGAAAACTAGACACCCAGGGGAATCCAGGATGGGGTGACTTGACTGCCTCACACCAGGGTCTGTTACCCAGAATCCCTTGCAAACCTAAATAATTGTCAAAAAAAACACATTTTCCCCACATTTCTGTCGTGGAAAGTTCCGGAATCTGCGTGGATCCACAAATTCCACCCACCCCGCGTTCCCCAAAGTCTTACGAGAAAAACGGTACCTCACTTGTGTGGGTCGGCCTAGTGCCCGCGACAGGAAACGGCTCAAAACGCAACCTGGTCACACTTCAATTTCGCAGTGAAAAATGACCCCTTTTCGGCGAAATGACTAGCTGTAGTTTTTTAACCCTAGCTGTGCGGGCACCTTGGGAAACCTAGCAAACCTATACATTTTTTAAAACTAGACGCCCAGGGGAATCCAGGATGGGGTGACTTGACTGCCTCCCACCAGGGTCTGTTACCCAGAATCCCTTGCAAACCTATAAAATTGTCAAAAAAACACATTTTCCCCACATTTCTGTCGTGGAAAGTTATGGAATCTGCATGGATCCACAAATTTCCACCCACCCCGCATTCCCCAAAGTCTTACGAGAAAAACGGTACCTCACTTGTGTGGGTCGGCCTAGTGCCCGCGACAGGAAACGGCGCAAAACGCAACCTGGTCACACTTCAATTTCGCAGTGAAAAATGACCCTTTTTTGGAAAAATGACTAGCTGTAGTTTTTGAACCCTAGCTCTGCGGGCACCTTGGGAAACCCAGCAAACCTATACATTTTTGAAAACTAGACACCCAGGGGAATCCAGGATGGGGTGACTTGACTGCCTACCACCAGGGTCTGTTACCCAGAATCCCTTGCAAACCTAAACAATTGTCAAAAAAAAACAAATTTTCCCCACATTTCTGTTGTGGAAAGTTCCGGAATCTGCGTGGATCCACAAATTTCCACCCACCCCGCGTTCCCCAAAGTCCTACGAGAAAAACAGTACCTCACTTTTGTGGGTCAGGCTAGTGCCCGCGACTGGAAGCGGCGCAAAACGCAACGTGGTCACACCTCAATTTCGCAGTGAAAAATGACCCTTTTTTGGCAAAAGGACTAGCTGTAGTTTTTGAACCCTAGCTCTGCGGGCACCTTGGGAAACCTAGCAAACCTATACATTTTTGAAAACTAGACACCCAGGGGAATCTAGGATGGGGTGACTTGACCGCCTCCCACCAGGGTCTGTTACCCAGAATCCCTTGCAAACCTAAAAAATTGTAAAAAAATACACATTTTCCCCACATTTCTGTCGTGGAAAGTTCCGGAATCTGCGTGGATCCACAAATTTCCACCCACCCCGCGTTCCCCAAAGTCTTATGAGAAAAACGGTACCTCACTTGTGGGGGTTGGCCTAGTGCCCGCGACAGGAAACGGCGCAAAACGCAACCTGGTCACACCTCAATTTCGCAGTGAAAAAATGACCCTTTTTTGGAAAAATGACTAGCTGTAGTTTTTGAACCCTAGCTCTGCGGGCACCTTGGGAAACCTAGCAAACCTATACATTTTTGAAAACTAGACACCCAGGGGAATCTAGGATGGGGTGACTTGACTGCCTCACACCAGGGTCTGTTACCCAGAATCCCTTGCAAATCTAAACAATTGTCAAAAAAACCACATTTCTCCCACATTTCTGTCGTGGAAAGTTCCGGAATCTGCGTGGATCCACAAATTTCCACCCATCCCGCGTTCCCCAAAGTCTTGCGAGAAAAACAGTACCTCACTTGTTTGGGTCGGCCTAGTGCCCGCGACAGGAAACGGCGCAAAACGCAACCTGGTCACACCTCAATTTCTCAGTGAAAAATGACCCTTTTTTGGAAAAATGACTAGCTGTAGTTTTTGAACCCTAGCTCTGCGGGCACCTTGCGAAACCTAGCAAACCTATACATTTTTGAAAACTATACACCCAGGGGAATCCAGGATGGGGTGACTTGACTGCCTCCCACCAGGGTCTGTTACCCAGAATCCCCTGCAAACCTAAAAAAATGTCAAAAAAACACATTTTCCCCACATTTCTGTCGTGGAAAGTTCCGGAATCTGCGTGGATCCACAAATTTCCACCCACCCCACGTTCCAAAAAGTCTTATGAGAAAAGCGGTACCTCACTTGTGTGGGTCGGCCTAGTGCCCGCGACAGAAAATGGCGCAAAACGCAACCTGGTCCCACCTCAATTTCGCAGTGAAAAATGACCCTTTTTTGGAAAAATGACTAGCTGTAGTTTTTGAACCCTATGTCTGCAGGCACCTTGGGAAACCTAGCAAACCTATACATTTTTGAAAACTAGACACCCAGGGGAATCTAGGATGGGGTGACTTGACTGCCTCCCACCAGGGTCTGTTACCCAGAATCCCTTGCAAACCTAACAAATTGTCAAAAAAACCACATTTTCCCCACATTTCTGTCGTGGAAATTTCCGGAATCTGCGTGGGTCCACAAATTTCCACCCACCCCGCGTTCCCCAAAGTCTTACGAGAAAAACGGTACCTCACTTGTGTGGGTCGGCCTAGTGCCCGCGACACGAAACGGCACAAAACGCAACGTGGTCACACCTCAATTTCGCAGTGAAAAATGACCCCTTTTCGGCAAAATGACTAGCTGTAGTTTTTGAACCCTAGCTCTGCGAGCACCTTGGGAAACCTAGCAAACCTATACATTTTTGAAAACTAGACACCCAGGGGAATCCAGGATGGGGTGACTTGACTGCCTCCCACCAGGGTCTGTTACCCAGAATCCCTTGCAAACCTAAAAAATTGTCAAAAAAACACATTTTCCCCACATTTCTGTCGTGGAAAGTTTTGGAATCTGCGTGAATCCACAAATTTCCACCCACCCCGCGTTCCCAAAAGTCTTACGAGAAAAACGGTACCTCACTTGTGTGGGTCGGCCTAGTGCCTGCGACAGGAAACGGCGCAAAACGCAACCTGGTCACACCTCAATTTCGCAGTGAAAAATGACCCTTTTTTGGCAAAATGACTAGCTGTAGTTTTTGAACCCTAGCTTTGTGGGCACCTTGGGAAACCTAGCAAACCTTTACATTTTTGATAACTAGACACCCAGGGGAATCCAGGATGGGGTGACTTGGCTGCCTCCCACCAGGGTCTGTTACCCAGAATCCCTTGCAAACCTAAAAAATTGTCAAAAAAACCACATTTTCCCCACATTTCTGTCGTGGAAAGTTCCGGAATCTGCGTGGATCCACAAATTTCCACCCACCCCGCGTTCCCCAAAGTCTTACGAGAAAAACAGTACCTCACTTGTGTGGGTCGGCCTAGTGCCCGCGACAGGAAACGGCGCAAAACGCAACCTGGTCACACCTCAATTTCGCAGTGAAAAAATGACCCTTTTTTGGAAAAATGACTAGCTGTAGTTTTTGAACCCTAGCTCTGCGGGCACCTTGGGAAACCTAGCAAACCTATACATTTTTGAAAACTAGACACCCAGGGGAATCTAGAATGGGGTGACTTGACTGCCTCCCACCAGGGTCTGTTACCCAGAATCCCTTGCAAACCTAAACAATTGTAAAAAAAAACACATTTCCCCCACATTTCTGTCGTGGAAAGTTCCGGAATCTGCGTGGATCCACAAATTTCCACCCACCCCGCGTTCCCCAAAGTCTTGCAAGAAAAACGGTACCTCACTTCTGTGGGTCGGCCTAGTGCCCGCGACAGGAAACGGCGCAAAACGCAACGTGGTCACACCTCAATTTCGCAGTGAAAAATGACCCTTTTTTGGAAAAATGACTAGCTGTAGTTTTTGAACCCTAGCTCTGCGGGCACCTTAGGAAACCTAGCAAACCTATACATTTTTGAAAACTAGACACCCAGGGAAATCCAGGATGGGGTGACTTGACTGCTTCCCACCAGGGTCTGTTACCCAGAATCCCCTGCAAACCTAAAAAATTGTCAAGAAAAACACATTTTCCCCACATTTCTGTCGTGGAAAGTTCCGGAATCTGCGTGGGTCCACAAATTTCCACCCATCCCGCGTTCCCCAAAGTCTTACGAGAAAAACGGTACCTCACTTGTGTGGGTCGGCCTAGTGCCCGCAACAGGAAACGGCACAAAACGCAACGAGGTCACACCTTAATTTCGCAGTGAAAAATGACCCTTTTTTGGCAAAATGACTAGCTGTAGTTTTTGAACCCTAGCTCTGTGGGCACCTTGGGAAACCTAGCAAACCTTTACATTTTTATAAACTAGACACCCAGGGGAATCCAGGATGGGGTGACTTGGCTGCCTCCCACCAGGGTCTGTTACCCAGAATCCCTTGCAAACCTAAAAAATTGTCAAAAAAAAAACATTTTCCCCCCATTTCTGTCGTGGAAAGTTCCGGAATCTGCGTGGGTCCACAAATTTCCACCCACCCCGCGTTCCCCAAAGTCTTACGAGAAAAACGGTACCTCACTTGTGTGGGTCGGCCTAGTGCCCGCGACAGGAAACGGCGCAAAACGCAACCTGGTCACACTTCAATTTCGCAGTGAAAAATGTCCCTTTTTCGGCAAAATGACTAGCTGTAGTTTTTGAACCCTAGCTCTGCGGGCACCTTGGGAAACCTAGCAAACCTATACATTTATGAAAACTAGACACCCAGGGGAATCCAAGATGGGGTGACTTGACTGCCTCCCACCAGGGTCTGTTACCCAGAATCCCTTGCAAACCTAAAAAATTGTCCAAAAAAACACATTTTCCCCACATTTCTGTCGTGGAAAGTTCCGGAATCTGTGTGGGTCCACAAATTTCCACCCACCCCGCGTTCCACAAAGTCTTACGAGAAAAACGGTACCTCACTTGTGTGGGTCGGCCTAGTGCCCGCGACAGGAAACGGCGCAAAACGCAACCTGGTCACACCTCAATTTCGCAGTGAAAAATGACCCTTTTTTGGAAAAATGACTAGCTGTAGTTTTTGAACCCTAGCTCTGCGGGCACCTTGGGAAACCTAGCAAACCTATAAATTTTTGAAAACTAGACACCCAGGGGAATCTAGGATGGGGTGACTTGACTGCCTCCCACCAGGGTCTGTTACCCAGAATCCCTTGCAAACCTAAATAATTGTCAAAAAAACCACATTTTCCCCACATTTCTGTCGTGGAAAGTTCCGGAATCTGCGTGGGTCCACAAATTTCCACCCACCCTGCGTTCCCCAAAGTCTTACAAGAAAAACGGTACCTCACTTGTGTGGGTCGGCCTAGTGCCCGCGACAGGAAACGGCGCAAAACGCAACCTGGTCACACTTCAATTTCGTAGTGAAAAAGTGACCCCTTTTCGGCAAAATGACTAGCTGTAGTTTTTGAACCCTAGCTCTGCGAGCACCTTGGGAAACCTAGCAAACCTATACATTTTTGAAAACTAGACACCCAGTGGAATCCAGGATGGGGTGACTTGACTGCCTCCCACCAGGGTCTGTTACCCAGAATCCCTTGCAAACCTAAAAAATTGTCAAAAAAACCACATTTTCCCCACATTTCTGTCGTGAAAAGTTCCGGAATCGGCGTGGATCCATAGATTTCCACCCACCCCGCGTTCCCCAAAGTCTTACGAGAAAAAGAGTACCTCACTTGTGTGGGTCGGCCTAGTGCCCGCGACAGGAAACGGCACAAAACGCAACATGGTCACACCTCAATTTCGCAGTGAAAAATGACCCTTTTTTGGCAAAATGACTAGCTGTAGTTTTTGAACCCTAGCTCTGTGGGCACCTTGGGAAACCTAGCAAACCTTTACATTTTTGAAAACTAGACACCCAGGGGAATCCAGGATGGGGTGACTTGGCTGCCTCCCACCAGGGTCTGTTACCCAGAATCCCTTGCAAACCTAAAAAATTGTCAAAAAAAACACATTTTCCCAACATTTCTGTCGTGGAAAGTTCCGGAATCTGCGTGGATCCACAAATTTCCACCCACCCCGCGTTCCCAAAAGTCTTACGAGAAAAACGGTACCTCACTTGTGTGGGTCGGCCTAGTGCCCGCGACAGGAAACGGCGCAAAACGCAACCTGGTCACACCTCAATTTCGCAGTGAAAAATGACCCTTTTTTGGAAAAATGACTAGCTGTAGTTTTTGAACCCTAGCTCTGTGGGCACCTTGGGAAACCTAGCAAACCTTTACATTTTTATAAACTAGACACCCAGGGGAATCCAGGATGGGGTGACTTGGCTGCCTCCCACCAGGGTCTGTTACCCAGAATCCCTTGCAAACCTAAAAAATTGTCAAAAAAAACACATTTTCCCCCCATTTCTGTCGTGGAAAGTTCCGGAATCTGCATGGGTCCACAAATTTCCACCCACCCCGCGTTCCCCAAAGTCTTACGAGAAAAACGGTACCTCACTTGTGTGGGTCGGCCTAGTGCCCGCGACAGGAAACGGCGCAAAACGCAACCTGGTCACACTTCAATTTCGCAGTGAAAAATGACCCTTTTTCGGCAAAATGACTAGCTGTAGTTTTTGAACCCTAGCTCTGTGGGCACCTTGGGAAACCTAGCAAACCTTTATATTTTTGAAAACTAGACACCCAGGGAAATCCAGGATGGGGTGACTTGGCTGCCTCCCACCAGGGTCTGTTACCCAGAATCCCTTGCAAACCTAAAAAATTGTCAAAAAAACCAAATTTTCCCCACATTTCTGTCGTGGAAAGTTCCGGAATCGGCGTGGATCCATAGATTTCCACCCACCCCGTGTTCCCCAAAGTCTTACGAGAAAAACGGTACCTCACTTGTGTGGGTCAGCCTAGTGCCCGTGACTGGAAGCGGCGCAAAACGCAACGTGGTCACACCTCAATTTCGCAGTGAAAAATGACCCTTTTTTTGAAAAATGACTAGCTGTAGTTTTTGAACCCTAGCTCTGCGAGCACCTTGGGAAACCTAGCAAACCTATACATTTTTGAAAACTAGACACCCAGTGGAATCCAGGATGGGGTGACTTGACTGCCTCCCACCAGGGTCTGTTACCCAGAATCCCTTGCAAACCTAAAAAATTGTCAAAAAAACCACATTTTCCCCACATTTCTGTCGTGAAAAGTTCCGGAATCGGCGTGGATCCATAGATTTCCACCCACCCCGCGTTCCCCAAAGTCTTACGAGAAAAACGGTACCTCACTTGTGTGGGTCGGCCTAGTGCCCGCGACAGGAAACGGCACAAAACGCAACATGGTCACACCTCAATTTCGCAGTGAAAAATGACCCTTTTTTGGCAAAATGACTAGCTGTAGTTTTTGAACCCTAGCTCTGTGGGCACCTTGGGAAACCTAGCAAACCTTTACATTTTTGAAAACTAGACACCCAGGGGAATCCAGGATGGGGTGACTTGGCTGCCTCCCACCAGGGTCTGTTACCCAGAATCCCTTGCAAACCTAAAAAATTGTCAAAAAAAACACATTTTCCCAACATTTCTGTCGTGGAAAGTTCCGGAATCTGCGTGGATCCACAAATTTCCACCCACCCCGCGTTCCCAAAAGTCTTACGAGAAAAACGGTACCTCACTTGTGTGGGTCGGCCTAGTGCCCGCGACAGGAAACGGCGCAAAACGCAACCTGGTCACACCTCAATTTCGCAGTGAAAAATGACCCTTTTTTGGAAAAATGACTAGCTGTAGTTTTTGAACCCTAGCTCTGTGGGCACCTTGGGAAACCTAGCAAACCTTTACATTTTTATAAACTAGACACCCAGGGGAATCCAGGATGGGGTGACTTGGCTGCCTCCCACCAGGGTCTGTTACCCAGAATCCCTTGCAAACCTAAAAAATTGTCAAAAAAAACACATTTTCCCCCCATTTCTGTCGTGGAAAGTTCCGGAATCTGCGTGGGTCCACAAATTTCCACCCACCCCGCGTTCCCCAAAGTCTTACGAGAAAAACGGTACCTCACTTGTGTGGGTCGGCCTAGTGCCCGCGACAGGAAACGGCGCAAAACGCAACCTGGTCACACTTCAATTTCGCAGTGAAAAATGACCCTTTTTCGGCAAAATGACTAGCTGTAGTTTTTGAACCCTAGCTCTGTGGGCACCTTGGGAAACCTAGCAAACCTTTACATTTTTGAAAACTAGACACCCAGGGGAATCCAGGATGGGGTGACTTGGCTGCCTCCCACCAGGGTCTGTTACCCAGAATCCCTTGCAAACCTAAAAAATTGTCAAAAAAAACACATTTTCCCAACATTTCTGTCGTGGAAAGTTCCGGAATCTGCGTGGATCCACAAATTTCCACCCACCCCGCGTTCCCAAAAGTCTTACGAGAAAAACGGTACCTCACTTGTGTGGGTCGGCCTAGTGCCCGCGACAGGAAACGGCGCAAAACGCAACCTGGTCACACCTCAATTTCGCAGTGAAAAATGACCCTTTTTTGGAAAAATGACTAGCTGTAGTTTTTGAACCCTAGCTCTGTGGGCACCTTGGGAAACCTAGCAAACCTTTACATTTTTATAAACTAGACACCCAGGGGAATCCAGGATGGGGTGACTTGGCTGCCTCCCACCAGGGTCTGTTACCCAGAATCCCTTGCAAACCTAAAAAATTGTCAAAAAAAACACATTTTCCCCCCATTTCTGTCGTGGAAAGTTCCGGAATCTGCGTGGGTCCACAAATTTCCACCCACCCCGCGTTCCCCAAAGTCTTACGAGAAAAACGGTACCTCACTTGTGTGGGTCGGCCTAGTGCCCGCGACAGGAAACGGCGCAAAACGCAACCTGGTCACACTTCAATTTCGCAGTGAAAAATGACCCTTTTTCGGCAAAATGACTAGCTGTAGTTTTTGAACCCTAGCTCTGTGGGCACCTTGGGAAACCTAGCAAACCTTTACATTTTTGAAAACTAGACACCCAGGGGAATCCAGGATGGGGTGACTTGGCTGCCTCCCACCAGGGTCTGTTACCCAGAATCCCTTGCAAACCAAAAAATTGTCAAAAAAAATACATTTTACCCCATTTCTGTCGTGGAAAGTTCCGGAATCTGCATAGGTCCACAAATTTCCACCCACCCCGCGTTCCCCAAAGTCTTACAAGAAAAACGGTACCTCACTTGTGTGGGTCGGCCTAGTGCCCGCGACAGGAAACGGCACAAAACGCAACGTGGTCACACCTCAATTTCGCAGTGAAAAATGACCCTTTTTTGGCAAAATGACTAGCTGTAGTTTTTGAACCCTAGCTCTGTGGGCACCTTGGGAAACCTAGCAAACCTTTACATTTTTGAAAACTAGACACCCAGGGGAATCCAGGATGGGGTGACTTGGCTGCCTCCCACCAGGGTCTGTTACCCAGAATCCCTTGCAAACCTAAAAGATTGTCAAAAAAAACACATTTTCCCCACATTTCTGTCGTGGAAAGTTCCGGAATCTGCGTAGATCCACAAATTTCCACCCACCCCGCGTTCCCAAAAGTCTTACGAGAAAAACGGTACCTCACTTGTGTGGGTCGGCCTAGTGCCCGCGACAGGAAACGGCGCAAAACGCAACCTGGTCACACCTCAATTTCGCAGTGAAAAATGACCCTTTTTTGGAAAAATGACTAGCTGTAGTTTTTGAACCCTAGCTCTGCGGGCACCTTGGGAAACCTAGCAAACCTATAAATTTTTGAAAACTAGACACCCAGGGGAATCTAGGATGGGGTGACTTGACTGCCTCCCACCAGGGTCTGTTACCCAGAATCCCTTGCAAACCTAAATAATTGTCAAAAAAAACACATTTTCCTCACATTTCTGTCGTGGAAAGTTCCGGAATCTGCGTGGGTCCACAAATTTCCACCCACCCCGCGTTCCCCAAAGTGTTACGAGAAAAAAGGTACCTCACTTGTGTGGGTCAGCCTAGTGCCCGCGACAGGAAACGGCGCAAAACGCAACCTGGTCACACTTCAATTTCGTAGTGAAAAAGTGACCCCTTTTCGGCAAAATGACTAGCTGTAGTTTTTGAACCCTAGCTCTGCGAGCACCTTGGGAAACCTAGCAAACCTATACATTTTTGAAAACTAGACACCCAGTGGAATCCAGGATGGGGTGACTTGACTGCCTCCCACCAGGGTCTGTTACCCAGAATCCCTTGCAAACCTAAAAAATTGTCAAAAAAACCACATTTTCCCCACATTTCTGTCGTGAAAAGTTCCGGAATCGGCGTGGATCCATAGATTTCCACCCACCCCGCGTTCCCCAAAGTCTTACGAGAAAAACGGTACCTCACTTGTGTGGGTCGGCCTAGTGCCCGCGACAGGAAACGGCACAAAACGCAACATGGTCACACCTCAATTTCGCAGTGAAAAATGACCCTTTTTTGGCAAAATGACTAGCTGTAGTTTTTGAACCCTAGCTCTGTGGGCACCTTGGGAAACCTAGCAAACCTTTACATTTTTGAAAACTAGACACCCAGGGGAATCCAGGATGGGGTGACTTGGCTGCCTCCCACCAGGGTCTGTTACCCAGAATCCCTTGCAAACCTAAAAAATTGTCAAAAAAAACACATTTTCCCAACATTTCTGTCGTGGAAAGTTCCGGAATCTGCGTGGATCCACAAATTTCCACCCACCCCGCGTTCCCAAAAGTCTTACGAGAAAAACGGTACCTCACTTGTGTGGGTCGGCCTAGTGCCCGCGACAGGAAACGGCGCAAAACGCAACCTGGTCACACCTCAATTTCGCAGTGAAAAATGACCCTTTTTTGGAAAAATGACTAGCTGTAGTTTTTGAACCCTAGCTCTGTGGGCACCTTGGGAAACCTAGCAAACCTTTACATTTTTATAAACTAGACACCCAGGGGAATCCAGGATGGGGTGACTTGGCTGCCTCCCACCAGGGTCTGTTACCCAGAATCCCTTGCAAACCTAAAAAATTGTCAAAAAAAACACATTTTCCCCCCATTTCTGTCGTGGAAAGTTCCGGAATCTGCGTGGGTCCACAAATTTCCACCCACCCCGCGTTCCCCAAAGTCTTACGAGAAAAACGGTACCTCACTTGTGTGGGTCGGCCTAGTGCCCGCGACAGGAAACGGCGCAAAACGCAACCTGGTCACACTTCAATTTCGCAGTGAAAAATGACCCTTTTTCGGCAAAATGACTAGCTGTAGTTTTTGAACCCTAGCTCTGTGGGCACCTTGGGAAACCTAGCAAACCTTTATATTTTTGAAAACTAGACACCCAGGGAAATCCAGGATGGGGTGACTTGGCTGCCTCCCACCAGGGTCTGTTACCCAGAATCCCTTGCAAACCTAAAAAATTGTCAAAAAAACCACATTTTCCCCACATTTCTGTCGTGGAAAGTTCCGGAATCGGCGTGGATCCATAGATTTCCACCCACCCCGTGTTCCCCAAAGTCTTACGAGAAAAACGGTACCTCACTTGTGTGGGTCAGCCTAGTGCCCGTGACTGGAAGCGGCGCAAAACGCAACGTGGTCACACCTCAATTTCGCAGTGAAAAATGACCCTTTTTTTGAAAAATGACTAGCTGTAGTTTTTGAACCCTAGCTCTGCGAGCACCTTGGGAAACCTAGCAAACCTATACATTTTTGAAAACTAGACACCCAGTGGAATCCAGGATGGGGTGACTTGACTGCCTCCCACCAGGGTCTGTTACCCAGAATCCCTTGCAAACCTAAAAAATTGTCAAAAAAACCACATTTTCCCCACATTTCTGTCGTGAAAAGTTCCGGAATCGGCGTGGATCCATAGATTTCCACCCACCCCGCGTTCCCCAAAGTCTTACGAGAAAAACGGTACCTCACTTGTGTGGGTCGGCCTAGTGCCCGCGACAGGAAACGGCACAAAACGCAACATGGTCACACCTCAATTTCGCAGTGAAAAATGACCCTTTTTTGGCAAAATGACTAGCTGTAGTTTTTGAACCCTAGCTCTGTGGGCACCTTGGGAAACCTAGCAAACCTTTACATTTTTGAAAACTAGACACCCAGGGGAATCCAGGATGGGGTGACTTGGCTGCCTCCCACCAGGGTCTGTTACCCAGAATCCCTTGCAAACCTAAAAAATTGTCAAAAAAAACACATTTTCCCAACATTTCTGTCGTGGAAAGTTCCGGAATCTGCGTGGATCCACAAATTTCCACCCACCCCGCGTTCCCAAAAGTCTTACGAGAAAAACGGTACCTCACTTGTGTGGGTCGGCCTAGTGCCCGCGACAGGAAACGGCGCAAAACGCAACCTGGTCACACCTCAATTTCGCAGTGAAAAATGACCCTTTTTTGGAAAAATGACTAGCTGTAGTTTTTGAACCCTAGCTCTGTGGGCACCTTGGGAAACCTAGCAAACCTTTACATTTTTATAAACTAGACACCCAGGGGAATCCAGGATGGGGTGACTTGGCTGCCTCCCACCAGGGTCTGTTACCCAGAATCCCTTGCAAACCTAAAAAATTGTCAAAAAAAACACATTTTCCCCCCATTTCTGTCGTGGAAAGTTCCGGAATCTGCGTGGGTCCACAAATTTCCACCCACCCCGCGTTCCCCAAAGTCTTACGAGAAAAACGGTACCTCACTTGTGTGGGTCGGCCTAGTGCCCGCGACAGGAAACGGCGCAAAACGCAACCTGGTCACACTTCAATTTCGCAGTGAAAAATGACCCTTTTTCGGCAAAATGACTAGCTGTAGTTTTTGAACCCTAGCTCTGTGGGCACCTTGGGAAACCTAGCAAACCTTTACATTTTTGAAAACTAGACACCCAGGGGAATCCAGGATGGGGTGACTTGGCTGCCTCCCACCAGGGTCTGTTACCCAGAATCCCTTGCAAACCTAAAAAATTGTCAAAAAAACCACATTTTCCCAACATTTCTGTCGTGGAAAGTTCCGGAATCTGCGTGGATCCACAAATTTCCACCCACCCCGCGTTCCCAAAAGTCTTACGAGAAAAACGGTACCTCACTTGTGTGGGTCGGCCTAGTGCCCGCGACAGGAAACGGCGCAAAACGCAACCTGGTCACACCTCAATTTCGCAGTGAAAAATGACCCTTTTTTGGAAAAATGACTAGCTGTAGTTTTTGAACCCTAGCTCTGTGGGCACCTTGGGAAACCTAGCAAACCTTTACATTTTTATAAACTAGACACCCAGGGGAATCCAGGATGGGGTGACTTGGCTGCCTCCCACCAGGGTCTGTTACCCAGAATCCCTTGCAAACCTAAAAAATTGTCAAAAAAAACACATTTTCCCCCCATTTCTGTCGTGGAAAGTTCCGGAATCTGCGTGGGTCCACAAATTTCCACCCACCCCGCGTTCCCCAAAGTCTTACGAGAAAAACGGTACCTCACTTGTGTGGGTCGGCCTAGTGCCCGCGACAGGAAACGGCGCAAAACGCAACCTGGTCACACTTCAATTTCGCAGTGAAAAATGACCCTTTTTCGGCAAAATGACTAGCTGTAGTTTTTGAACCCTAGCTCTGTGGGCACCTTGGGAAACCTAGCAAACCTTTACATTTTTGAAAACTAGACACCCAGGGGAATCCAGGATGGGGTGACTTGGCTGCCTCCCACCAGGGTCTGTTACCCAGAATCCCTTGCAAACCAAAAAATTGTCAAAAAAAATACATTTTACCCCATTTCTGTCGTGGAAAGTTCCGGAATCTGCATAGGTCCACAAATTTCCACCCACCCCGCGTTCCCCAAAGTCTTACAAGAAAAACGGTACCTCACTTGTGTGGGTCGGCCTAGTGCCCGCGACAGGAAACGGCACAAAACGCAACGTGGTCACACCTCAATTTCGCAGTGAAAAATGACCCTTTTTTGGCAAAATGACTAGCTGTAGTTTTTGAACCCTAGCTCTGTGGGCACCTTGGGAAACCTAGCAAACCTTTACATTTTTGAAAACTAGACACCCAGGGGAATCCAGGATGGGGTGACTTGGCTGCCTCCCACCAGGGTCTGTTACCCAGAATCCCTTGCAAACCTAAAAGATTGTCAAAAAAAACACATTTTCCCCACATTTCTGTCGTGGAAAGTTCCGGAATCTGCGTAGATCCACAAATTTCCACCCACCCCGCGTTCCCAAAAGTCTTACGAGAAAAACGGTACCTCACTTGTGTGGGTCGGCCTAGTGCCCGCGACAGGAAACGGCGCAAAACGCAACCTGGTCACACCTCAATTTCGCAGTGAAAAATGACCCTTTTTTGGAAAAATGACTAGCTGTAGTTTTTGAACCCTAGCTCTGCGGGCACCTTGGGAAACCTAGCAAACCTATAAATTTTTGAAAACTAGACACCCAGGGGAATCTAGGATGGGGTGACTTGACTGCCTCCCACCAGGGTCTGTTACCCAGAATCCCTTGCAAACCTAAATAATTGTCAAAAAAAACACATTTTCCTCACATTTCTGTCGTGGAAAGTTCCGGAATCTGCGTGGGTCCACAAATTTCCACCCACCCCGCGTTCCCCAAAGTGTTACGAGAAAAAAGGTACCTCACTTGTGTGGGTCAGCCTAGTGCCCGCGACAGGAAACGGCACAAAACGCAACGTGGTCACACCTCAATTTCGCAGTGAAAAATGACCCCTTTTCGGCAAAATGACTAGCTGTAGTTTTTGAACCCTAGCTCTGTGAGCACCTTGGGAAACCTAGCAAACCTATACATTTTTGAAAACTAGACACCCAGGGGAATCCAGGATGGGGTGACTTGACTGCCTCACACCAGGGTCTGTTACCCAGAATCCCTTGCAAACCTAAATAATTGTAAAAAAAAACACATTTTCCCCACATTTCTGTCGTGGAAAGTTATGGAATCTGCATGGATCCACAAATTTCCACCCACCCCGCATTCCCCAAAGTCTTACGAGAAAAACGGTACCTCACTTGTGTGGGTCGGCCTAGTGCCCGCGACAGGAAACGGCGCAAAACGCAACCTGGTCACACTTCAATTTCGCAGTGAAAAATGACCCTTTTTTGGAAAAATGACTAGCTGTAGTTTTTGAACCCTAGCTCTGCGGGCACCTTGGGAAACCCAGCAAACCTATACATTTTTGAAAACTAGACACCCAGGGGAATCCAGGATGGGGTGACTTGACTGCCTACCACCAGGGTCTGTTACCCAGAATCCCTTGCAAACCTAAACAATTGTCAAAAAAAAACAAATTTTCCCCACATTTCTGTCGTGGAAAGTTATGGAATCTGCATGGATCCACAAATTTCCACCCACCCCGCGTTCCCCAAAGTCCTACGAGAAAAACAGTACCTCACTTTTGTGGGTCAGGCTAGTGCCCGCGACTGGAAGCGGCGCAAAACGCAACGTGGTCACACCTCAATTTCGCAGTGAAAAATGACCCTTTTTTGGCAAAATGACTAGCTGTAGTTTTTGAACCCTAGCTCTGCGGGCACCTTGGGAAACCTAGCAAACCTATACATTTTTGAAAACTAGACACCCAGGGGAATCTAGGATGGGGTGACTTGACCGCCTCCCACCAGGGTCTGTTACCCAGAATCCCTTGCAAACCTAAAAAATTGTAAAAAAATACACATTTTCCCCACATTTCTGTCGTGGAAAGTTCCGGAATCTGCGTGGATCCACAAATTTCCACCCACCCCGCGTTCCCCAAAGTCTTATGAGAAAAACGGTACCTCACTTGTGGGGGTTGGCCTAGTGCCCGCGACAGGAAACGGCGCAAAACGCAACCTGGTCACACCTCAATTTCGCAGTGAAAAAATGACCCTTTTTTGGAAAAATGACTAGCTGTAGTTTTTGAACCCTAGCTCTGCGGGCACCTTGGGAAACCTAGCAAACCTATACATTTTTGAAAACTAGACACCCAGGGGAATCTAGGATGGGGTGACTTGACTGCCTCACACCAGGGTCTGTTACCCAGAATCCCTTGCAAATCTAAACAATTGTCAAAAAAAACACATTTCCCCCACATTTCTGTCGTGGAAAGTTCCGGAATCTGCGTGGATCCACAAATTTCCACCCATCCCGCGTTCCCCAAAGTCTTGTGAGAAAAACAGTACCTCACTTGTTTGGGTCGGCCTAGTGCCCGCGACAGGAAACGGCGCAAAACGCAACCTGGTCACACCTCAATTTCTCAGTGAAAAATGACCCTTTTTTGGAAAAATGACTAGCTGTAGTTTTTGAACCCTAGCTCTGCGGGCACCTTGCGAAACCTAGCAAACCTATACATTTTTGAAAACTATACACCCAGGGGAATCCAGGATGGGGTGACTTGACTGCCTCCCACCAGGGTCTGTTACCCAGAATCCCCTGCAAACCTAAAAAAATGTCAAAAAAACACATTTTCCCCACATTTCTGTCGTGGAAAGTTCCGGAATCTGCGTGGATCCACAAATTTCCACCCACCCCACGTTCCAAAAAGTCTTATGAGAAAAACGGTACCTCACTTGTGTGGGTCGGCCTAGTGCCCGCGACAGAAAACGGCGCAAAACGCAACCTGGTCCCACCTCAATTTCGCAGTGAAAAATGACCCTTTTTTGGAAAAATGACTAGCTGTAGTTTTTGAACCCTATGTCTGCAGGCACCTTGGGAAACCTAGCAGACCTATACATTTTTGAAAACTAGACACCCAGGGGAATCTAGGATGGGGTGACTTGACTGCCTCCCACCAGGGTCTGTTACCCAGAATCCCTTGCAAACCTAACAAATTGTCAAAAAAAACACATTTTCCCCACATTTCTGTCGTGGAAAGTTCCGGAATCTGCGTGGGTCCACAAATTTCCACCCACCCCGCGTTCCCCAAAGTCTTACGAGAAAAACGGTACCTCACTTGTGTGGGTCGGCCTAGTGCCCGCGACACGAAACGGCACAAAACGCAACGTGGTCACACCTCAATTTCGCAGTGAAAAATGACCCCTTTTCGGCAAAATGACTAGCTGTAGTTTTTGAACCCTAGCTCTGCGAGCACCTTGGGAAACCTAGCAAACCTATACATTTTTGAAAACTAGACACCCAGGGGAATCCAGGATGGGGTGACTTGACTGCCTCCCACCAGGGTCTGTTACCCAGAATCCCTTGCAAACCTAAAAAATTGTCAAAAAAACACATTTTCCCCACATTTCTGTCGTGGAAAGTTTTGGAATCTGCGTGGATCCACAAATTTCCACCCACCCCGCGTTCCCAAAAGTCTTACGAGAAAAACGGTACCTCACTTGTGTGGGTCGGCCTAGTGCCTGCGACAGGAAACGGCGCAAAACGCAACCTGGTCACACCTCAATTTCTCAGTGAAAAATGACCCTTTTTTGGAAAAATGACTAGCTGTAGTTTTTGAACCCTAGCTCTGCGGGCACCTTGCGAAACCTAGCAAACCTATACATTTTTGAAAACTATACACCCAGGGGAATCCAGGATGGGGTGACTTGACTGCCTCCCACCAGGGTCTGTTACCCAGAATCCCCTGCAAACCTAAAAAAATGTCAAAAAAACACATTTTCCCCACATTTCTGTCGTGGAAAGTTCCGGAATCTGCGTGGATCCACAAATTTCCACCCACCCCACGTTCCAAAAAGTCTTATGAGAAAAACGGTACCTCACTTGTGTGGGTCGGCCTAGTGCCCGCGACAGAAAACGGCGCAAAACGCAACCTGGTCCCACCTCAATTTCGCAGTGAAAAATGACCCTTTTTTGGAAAAATGACTAGCTGTAGTTTTTGAACCCTATGTCTGCAGGCACCTTGGGAAACCTAGCAGACCTATACATTTTTGAAAACTAGACACCCAGGGGAATCTAGGATGGGGTGACTTGACTGCCTCCCACCAGGGTCTGTTACCCAGAATCCCTTGCAAACCTAACAAATTGTCAAAAAAAACACATTTTCCCCACATTTCTGTCGTGGAAAGTTCCGGAATCTGCGTGGGTCCACAAATTTCCACCCACCCCGCGTTCCCCAAAGTCTTACGAGAAAAACGGTACCTCACTTGTGTGGGTCGGCCTAGTGCCCGCGACACGAAACGGCACAAAACGCAACGTGGTCACACCTCAATTTCGCAGTGAAAAATGACCCCTTTTCGGCAAAATGACTAGCTGTAGTTTTTGAACCCTAGCTCTGCGAGCACCTTGGGAAACCTAGCAAACCTATACATTTTTGAAAACTAGACACCCAGGGGAATCCAGGATGGGGTGACTTGACTGCCTCCCACCAGGGTCTGTTACCCAGAATCCCTTGCAAACCTAAAAAATTGTCAAAAAAACACATTTTCCCCACATTTCTGTCGTGGAAAGTTTTGGAATCTGCGTGGATCCACAAATTTCCACCCACCCCGCGTTCCCAAAAGTCTTACGAGAAAAACGGTACCTCACTTGTGTGGGTCGGCCTAGTGCCCGCAACAGGAAACGGCACAAAACGCAACGAGGTCACACCTCAATTTCGCAGTGAAAAATGACCCTTTTTTGGCAAAATGACTAGCTGTAGTTTTTGAACCCTAGCTCTGTGGGCACCTTGGGAAACCTAGCAAACCTTTACATTTTTATAAACTAGACACCCAGGGGAATCCAGGATGGGGTGACTTGGCTGCCTCCCACCAGGGTCTGTTACCCAGAATCCCTTGCAAACCTAAAAAATTGTCAAAAAAAAACATTTTCCCCCCATTTCTGTCGTGGAAAGTTCCGGAATCTGCGTGGGTCCACAAATTTCCACCCACCCCGCGTTCCCCAAAGTCTTACGAGAAAAACGGTACCTCACTTGTGTGGGTCGGCCTAGTGCCCGCGACAGGAAACGGCGCAAAACGCAACCTGGTCACACTTCAATTTCGCAGTGAAAAATGTCCCTTTTTCGGCAAAATGACTAGCTGTAGTTTTTGAACCCTAGCTCTGCGGGCACCTTGGGAAACCTAGCAAACCTATACATTTATGAAAACTAGACACCCAGGGGAATCCAAGATGGGGTGACTTGACTGCCTCCCACCAGGGTCTGTTACCCAGAATCCCTTGCAAACCTAAAAAATTGTCCAAAAAAACACATTTTCCCCACATTTCTGTCGTGGAAAGTTCCGGAATCTGCGTGGATCCACAAATTTCCACCCACCCCGCGTTCCACAAAGTCTTACGAGAAAAACGGTACCTCACTTGTGTGGGTCGGCCTAGTGCCCGCGACAGGAAACGGCGCAAAACGCAACCTGGTCACACCTCAATTTCGCAGTGAAACATGACCCTTTTTTGGAAAAATGACTAGCTGTAGTTTTTGAACCCTAGCTCTGCGGGCACCTTGGGAAACCTAGCAAACCTATAAATTTTTGAAAACTAGACACCCAGGGGAATCTAGGATGGGGTGACTTGACTGCCTCCCACCAGGGTCTGTTACCCAGAATCCCTTGCAAACCTAAATAATTGTCAAAAAAACCACATTTTCCCCACATTTCTGTCGTGGAAAGTTCCGGAATCTGCGTGGGTCCACAAATTTCCACCCACCCTGCATTTCCCAAAGTCTTACAAGAAAAACGGTACCTCACTTGTGTGGGTCGGCCTAGTGCCCGCGACAGGAAACGGCGCAAAACGCAACCTGGTCACACTTCAATTTCGTAGTGAAAAAGTGACCCCTTTTCGGCAAAATGACTAGCTGTAGTTTTTGAACCCTAGCTCTGCGGGCACCTTGGGAAACCTAGCAAACCTATACATTTTTGAAAACTAGACACCCAGGGGAATCCAGGATGGGGTGACTTGACTGCCTCCCACCAGGGTCTGTTACCCAGAATCCCTTGCAAACCTAAAAAATTGTCAAAAAAAACACATTTTCCCCACATTTCTGTTGTGGAAAGTTCCGGAATCTGCGTGGATCCATAGATTTCCACCCACCCCGCGTTCCCCAAAGTCTTACAAGAAAAACGGTACCTCACTTGTGTGGGTCAGCCTAGTGCCCGCGACTGGAAGCGGCGCAAAACGCAACGTGGTCACACCTCAATTTCGCAGTGAAAAATGACCCTTTTTTGGAAAAATGACTAGCTGTAGTTTTTGAACCCTAGCTCTGCGAGCACCTTGGGAAACCTAGCAAACCTATACATTTTTGAAAACTAGACACCCAGGGGAATCTAGGATGGGGTGACTTGACTGCCTCCCACCAGGGTCTGTTACCCAGAATCCCTTGCAAACCTAAAAAATTGTCAAAAAAACCACATTTTCCCCACATTTCTGTCGTGGAAAGTTCCGGAATCGGCGTGGATCCATAGATTTCCACCCACCCCGTGTTCCCCAAAGTCTTACGAGAAAAACGGTACCTCACTTGTGTGGGTCAGCCTAGTGCCCGTGACTGGAAGCGGCGCAAAACGCAACGTGGTCACACCTCAATTTCGCAGTGAAAAATGACCCTTTTTTGGAAAAATGACTAGCTGTAGTTTTTGAACCCTAGCTCTGCGAGCACCTTGGGAAACCTAGCAAACCTATACATTTTTGAAAACTAGACACCCAGTGGAATCCAGGATGGGGTGACTTGACTGCCTCCCACCAGGGTCTGTTACCCAGAATCCCTTGCAAACCTAAAAAATTGTCAAAAAAAACACATTTTCCCCCCATTTCTGTCGTGGAAAGTTCCGGAATCTGCGTGGGTCCACAAATTTCCACCCACCCCGCGTTCCCCAAAGTCTTACGAGAAAAACGGTACCTCACTTGTGTGGGTCGGCCTAGTGCCCGCGACAGGAAACGGCGCAAAACGCAACCTGGTCACACTTCAATTTCGCAGTGAAAAATGACCCTTTTTCGGCAAAATGACTAGCTGTAGTTTTTGAACCCTAGCTCTGTGGGCACCTTGGGAAACCTAGCAAACCTTTACATTTTTGAAAACTAGACACCCAGGGGAATCCAGGATGGGGTGACTTGGCTGCCTCCCACCAGGGTCTGTTACCCAGAATCCCTTGCAAACCAAAAAATTGTCAAAAAAAATACATTTTACCCCATTTCTGTCGTGGAAAGTTCCGGAATCTGCATAGGTCCACAAATTTCCACCCACCCCGCGTTCCCCAAAGTCTTACAAGAAAAACGGTACCTCACTTGTGTGGGTCGGCCTAGTGCCCGCGACAGGAAACGGCACAAAACGCAACGTGGTCACACCTCAATTTCGCAGTGAAAAATGACCCTTTTTTGGCAAAATGACTAGCTGTAGTTTTTGAACCCTAGCTCTGTGGGCACCTTGGGAAACCTAGCAAACCTTTACATTTTTGAAAACTAGACACCCAGGGGAATCCAGGATGGGGTGACTTGGCTGCCTCCCACCAGAGTCTGTTACCCAGAATCCCTTGCAAACCTAAAAGATTGTCAAAAAAAACACATTTTCCCCACATTTCTGTCGTGGAAAGTTCCGGAATCTGCGTAGATCCACAAATTTCCACCCACCCCGCGTTCCCAAAAGTCTTACGAGAAAAACGGTACCTCACTTGTGTGGGTCGGCCTAGTGCCCGCGACAGGAAACGGCGCAAAACGCAACCTGGTCACACCTCAATTTCGCAGTGAAAAATGACCCTTTTTTGGAAAAATGACTAGCTGTAGTTTTTGAACCCTAGCTCTGCGGGCACCTTGGGAAACCTAGCAAACCTATAAATTTTTGAAAACTAGACACCCAGGGGAATCTAGGATGGGGTGACTTGACTGCCTCCCACCAGGGTCTGTTACCCAGAATCCCTTGCAAACCTAAATAATTGTCAAAAAAAACACATTTTCCTCACATTTCTGTCGTGGAAAGTTCCGGAATCTGCGTGGGTCCACAAATTTCCACCCACCCCGCGTTCCCCAAAGTGTTACGAGAAAAAAGGTACCTCACTTGTGTGGGTCAGCCTAGTGCCCGCGACAGGAAACGGCACAAAACGCAACGTGGTCACACCTCAATTTCGCAGTGAAAAATGACCCCTTTTCGGCAAAATGACTAGCTGTAGTTTTTGAACCCTAGCTCTGTGAGCACCTTGGGAAACCTAGCAAACCTATACATTTTTGAAAACTAGACACCCAGGGGAATCCAGGATGGGGTGACTTGACTGCCTCACACCAGGGTCTGTTACCCAGAATCCCTTGCAAACCTAAATAATTGTAAAAAAAAACACATTTTCCCCACATTTCTGTCGTGGAAAGTTCCGGAATCTGCGTGGATCCACAAATTTCCACCCACCCGGCGTTCCCCAAAGTCTTACGAGAAAAACGGTACCTCACTTGTGTGGGTCGGCCTAGTGCCCGCGACAGGAAACGGCTCAAAACGCAACCTGGTCACACTTCAATTTCGCAGTGAAAAATGACCCCTTTTCGGCGAAATGACTAGCTGTAGTTTTTGAACCCTAGCTGTGCGGGCACCTTGGGAAACCTAGCAAACCTATACATTTTTTAAAACTAGACGCCCAGGGGAATCCAGGATGGGGTGACTTGACTGCCTCCCACCAGGGTCTGTTACCCAGAATCCCTTGCAAACCTATAAAATTGTCAAAAAAACACATTTTCCCCACATTTCTGTCGTGGAAAGTTATGGAATCTGCATGGATCCACAAATTTCCACCCACCCCGCATTCCCCAAAGTCTTACGAGAAAAACGGTACCTCACTTGTGTGGGTCGGCCTAGTGCCCGCGACAGGAAACGGCGCAAAACGCAACCTGGTCACACTTCAATTTCGCAGTGAAAAATGACCCTTTTTTGGAAAAATGACTAGCTGTAGTTTTTGAACCCTAGCTCTGCGGGCACCTTG
This sequence comes from Triturus cristatus, assembly GCF_964204655.1. NCBI lineage: Eukaryota > Metazoa > Chordata > Amphibia > Caudata > Salamandridae > Triturus > Triturus cristatus. Next base: position 27,669 of record NW_028188173.1, on the reverse strand, counting down.
GGAAACCCAGCAAACCTATACATTTTTGAAAACTAGACACCCAGGGGAATCCAGGATGGGGTGACTTGACTGCCTACCACCAGGGTCTGTTACCCAGAATCCCTTGCAAACCTAAACAATTGTCAAAAAAAAACAAATTTTCCCCACATTTCTGTCGTGGAAAGTTATGGAATCTGCATGGATCCACAAATTTCCACCCACCCCGCGTTCCCCAAAGTCCTACGAGAAAAACAGTACCTCACTTTTGTGGGTCAGGCTAGTGCCCGCGACTGGAAGCGGCGCAAAACGCAACGTGGTCACACCTCAATTTCGCAGTGAAAAATGACCCTTTTTTGGCAAAATGACTAGCTGTAGTTTTTGAACCCTAGCTCTGCGGGCACCTTGGGAAACCTAGCAAACCTATACATTTTTGAAAACTAGACACCCAGGGGAATCTAGGATGGGGTGACTTGACCGCCTCCCACCAGGGTCTGTTACCCAGAATCCCTTGCAAACCTAAAAAATTGTAAAAAAATACACATTTTCCCCACATTTCTGTCGTGGAAAGTTCCGGAATCTGCGTGGATCCACAAATTTCCACCCACCCCGCGTTCCCCAAAGTCTTATGAGAAAAACGGTACCTCACTTGTGGGGGTTGGCCTAGTGCCCGCGACAGGAAACGGCGCAAAACGCAACCTGGTCACACCTCAATTTCGCAGTGAAAAAATGACCCTTTTTTGGAAAAATGACTAGCTGTAGTTTTTGAACCCTAGCTCTGCGGGCACCTTGGGAAACCTAGCAAACCTATACATTTTTGAAAACTAGACACCCAGGGGAATCTAGGATGGGGTGACTTGACTGCCTCACACCAGGGTCTGTTACCCAGAATCCCTTGCAAATCTAAACAATTGTCAAAAAAAACACATTTCCCCCACATTTCTGTCGTGGAAAGTTCCGGAATCTGCGTGGATCCACAAATTTCCACCCATCCCGCGTTCCCCAAAGTCTTGCGAGAAAAACAGTACCTCACTTGTTTGGGTCGGCCTAGTGCCCGCGACAGGAAACGGCGCAAAACGCAACCTGGTCACACCTCAATTTCTCAGTGAAAAATGACCCTTTTTTGGAAAAATGACTAGCTGTAGTTTTTGAACCCTAGCTCTGCGGGCACCTTGCGAAACCTAGCAAACCTATACATTTTTGAAAACTATACACCCAGGGGAATCCAGGATGGGGTGACTTGACTGCCTCCCACCAGGGTCTGTTACCCAGAATCCCCTGCAAACCTAAAAAAATGTCAAAAAAACACATTTTCCCCACATTTCTGTCGTGGAAAGTTCCGGAATCTGCGTGGATCCACAAATTTCCACCCACCCCACGTTCCAAAAAGTCTTATGAGAAAAACGGTACCTCACTTGTGTGGGTCGGCCTAGTGCCCGCGACAGAAAACGGCGCAAAACGCAACCTGGTCCCACCTCAATTTCGCAGTGAAAAATGACCCTTTTTTGGAAAAATGACTAGCTGTAGTTTTTGAACCCTATGTCTGCAGGCACCTTGGGAAACCTAGCAGACCTATACATTTTTGAAAACTAGACACCCAGGGGAATCTAGGATGGGGTGACTTGACTGCCTCCCACCAGGGTCTGTTACCCAGAATCCCTTGCAAACCTAACAAATTGTCAAAAAAAACACATTTTCCCCACATTTCTGTCGTGGAAAGTTCCGGAATCTGCGTGGGTCCACAAATTTCCACCCACCCCGCGTTCCCCAAAGTCTTACGAGAAAAACGGTACCTCACTTGTGTGGGTCGGCCTAGTGCCCGCGACACGAAACGGCACAAAACGCAACGTGGTCACACCTCAATTTCGCAGTGAAAAATGACCCCTTTTCGGCAAAATGACTAGCTGTAGTTTTTGAACCCTAGCTCTGCGAGCACCTTGGGAAACCTAGCAAACCTATACATTTTTGAAAACTAGACACCCAGGGGAATCCAGGATGGGGTGACTTGACTGCCTCCCACCAGGGTCTGTTACCCAGAATCCCTTGCAAACCTAAAAAATTGTCAAAAAAACACATTTTCCCCACATTTCTGTCGTGGAAAGTTTTGGAATCTGCGTGGATCCACAAATTTCCACCCACCCCGCGTTCCCAAAAGTCTTACGAGAAAAACGGTACCTCACTTGTGTGGGTCGGCCTAGTGCCTGCGACAGGAAACGGCGCAAAACGCAACCTGGTCACACCTCAATTTCGCAGTGAAAAATGACCCTTTTTTGGCAAAATGACTAGCTGTAGTTTTTGAACCCTAGCTTTGTGGGCACCTTGGGAAACCTAGCAAACCTTTACATTTTTGATAACTAGACACCCAGGGGAATCCAGGATGGGGTGACTTGGCTGCCTCCCACCAGGGTCTGTTACCCAGAATCCCTTGCAAACCTAAAAAATTGTCAAAAAAAACACATTTTCCCCACATTTCTGTCGTGGAAAGTTCCGGAATCTGCGTGGATCCACAAATTTCCACCCACCCCGCGTTCCCCAAAGTCTTACGAGAAAAACAGTACCTCACTTGTGTGGGTCGGCCTAGTGCCCGCGACAGGAAACGGCGCAAAACGCAACCTGGTCACACCTCAATTTCGCAGTGAAAAAATGACCCTTTTTTGGAAAAATGACTAGCTGTAGTTTTTGAACCCTAGCTCTGCGGGCACCTTGGGAAACCTAGCAAACCTATACATTTTTGAAAACTAGACACCCAGGGGAATCTAGGATGGGGTGACTTGACTGCCTCCCACCAGGGTCTGTTACCCAGAATCCCTTGCAAACCTAAACAATTGTAAAAAAAAACACATTTCCCCCACATTTCTGTCGTGGAAAGTTCCGGAATCTGCGTGGATCCACAAATTTCCACCCACCCCGCGTTCCCCAAAGTCTTACGAGAAAAACGGTACCTCACTTGTGTGGGTCGGCCTAGTGCCCGCAACAGGAAACGGCACAAAACGCAACGAGGTCACACCTCAATTTCGCAGTGAAAAATGACCCTTTTTTGGCAAAATGACTAGCTGTAGTTTTTGAACCCTAGCTCTGTGGGCACCTTGGGAAACCTAGCAAACCTTTACATTTTTATAAACTAGACACCCAGGGGAATCCAGGATGGGGTGACTTGGCTGCCTCCCACCAGGGTCTGTTACCCAGAATCCCTTGCAAACCTAAAAAATTGTCAAAAAAAAACATTTTCCCCCCATTTCTGTCGTGGAAAGTTCCGGAATCTGCGTGGGTCCACAAATTTCCACCCACCCCGCGTTCCCCAAAGTCTTACGAGAAAAATGGTACCTCACTTGTGTGGGTCGGCCTAGTGCCCGCGACAGGAAACGGCGCAAAACGCAACCTGGTCACACTTCAATTTCGCAGTGAAAAATGTCCCTTTTTCGGCAAAATGACTAGCTGTAGTTTTTGAACCCTAGCTCTGCGGGCACCTTGGGAAACCTAGCAAACCTATACATTTATGAAAACTAGACACCCAGGGGAATCCAAGATGGGGTGACTTGACTGCCTCCCACCAGGGTCTGTTACCCAGAATCCCTTGCAAACCTAAAAAATTGTCCAAAAAAACACATTTTCCCCACATTTCTGTCGTGGAAAGTTCCGGAATCTGCGTGGATCCACAAATTTCCACCCACCCCGCGTTCCACAAAGTCTTACGAGAAAAACGGTACCTCACTTGTGTGGGTCGGCCTAGTGCCCGCGACAGGAAACGGCGCAAAACGCAACCTGGTCACACCTCAATTTCGCAGTGAAAAATGACCCTTTTTTGGAAAAATGACTAGCTGTAGTTTTTGAACCCTAGCTCTGCGGGCACCTTGGGAAACCTAGCAAACCTATACATTTTTGAAAACTAGACACCCAGGGGAATCCAGGATGGGGTGACTTGACTGCCTCCCACCAGGGTCTGTTACCCAGAATCCCTTGCAAACCTAAATAATTGTCAAAAAAACCACATTTTCCCCACATTTCTGTCGTGGAAAGTTCCGGAATCTGCGTGGGTCCACAAATTTCCACCCACCCTGCATTTCCCAAAGTCTTACAAGAAAAACGGTACCTCACTTGTGTGGGTCGGCCTAGTGCCCGCGACAGGAAACGGCGCAAAACGCAACCTGGTCACACTTCAATTTCGTAGTGAAAAAGTGACCCCTTTTCGGCAAAATGACTAGCTGTAGTTTTTGAACCCTAGCTCTGCGGGCACCTTGGGAAACCTAGCAAACCTATACATTTTTGAAAACTAGACACCCAGGGGAATCCAGGATGGGGTGACTTGACTGCCTCCCACCAGGGTCTGTTACCCAGAATCCCTTGCAAACCTAAAAAATTGTCAAAAAAAACACATTTTCCCCACATTTCTGTTGTGGAAAGTTCCGGAATCTGCGTGGATCCATAGATTTCCACCCACCCCGCGTTCCCCAAAGTCTTACAAGAAAAACGGTACCTCACTTGTGTGGGTCAGCCTAGTGCCCGCGACTGGAAGCGGCGCAAAACGCAACGTGGTCACACCTCAATTTCGCAGTGAAAAATGACCCTTTTTTGGAAAAATGACTAGCTGTAGTTTTTGAACCCTAGCTCTGCGAGCACCTTGGGAAACCTAGCAAACCTATACATTTTTGAAAACTAGACACCCAGGGGAATCCAGGATGGGGTGACTTGACTGCCTCCCACCAGGGTCTGTTACCCAGAATCCCTTGCAAACCTAAAAAATTGTCAAAAAAACCACATTTTCCCCACATTTCTGTCGTGGAAAGTTCCGGAATCGGCGTGGATCCATAGATTTCCACCCACCCCGTGTTCCCCAAAGTCTTACGAAAAAAACGGTACCTCACTTGTGTGGGTCAGCCTAGTGCCCGTGACTGGAAGCGGCGCAAAACGCAACGTGGTCACACCTCAATTTCGCAGTGAAAAATGACCCTTTTTTGGAAAAATGACTAGCTGTAGTTTTTGAACCCTAGCTCTGCGAGCACCTTGGGAAACCTAGCAAACCTATACATTTTTGAAAACTAGACACCCAGTGGAATCCAGGATGGGGTGACTTGACTGCCTCCCACCAGGGTCTGTTACCCAGAATCCCTTGCAAACCTAAAAAATTGTCCAAAAAAACACATTTTCCCAACATTTCTGTCGTGGAAAGTTCCGGAATCTGCGTGGATCCACAAATTTCCACCCACCCCGCGTTCCCAAAAGTCTTACGAGAAAAACGGTACCTCACTTGTGTGGGTCGGCCTAGTGCCCGCGACAGGAAACGGCGCAAAACGCAACCTGGTCACACCTCAATTTCGCAGTGAAAAATGACCCTTTTTTGGAAAAATGACTAGCTGTAGTTTTTGAACCCTAGCTCTGTGGGCACCTTGGGAAACCTAGCAAACCTTTACATTTTTATAAACTAGACACCCAGGGGAATCCAGGATGGGGTGACTTGGCTGCCTCCCACCAGGGTCTGTTACCCAGAATCCCTTGCAAACCTAAAAAATTGTCAAAAAAAACACATTTTCCCCCCATTTCTGTCGTGGAAAGTTCCGGAATCTGCGTGGGTCCACAAATTTCCACCCACCCCGCGTTCCCCAAAGTCTTACGAGAAAAACGGTACCTCACTTGTGTGGGTCGGCCTAGTGCCCGCGACAGGAAACGGCGCAAAACGCAACCTGGTCACACTTCAATTTCGCAGTGAAAAATGACCCTTTTTCGGCAAAATGACTAGCTGTAGTTTTTGAACCCTAGCTCTGCGGGCACCTTGGGAAACCTAGCAAACCTATACATTTATGAAAACTAGACACCCAGGGGAATCCAGGATGGAGTGACTTGACTGCCTCCCACCAGGGTCTGTTACCCAGAATCCCTTGCAAACCTAAAAAAATTGTCAAAAAAAACACATTTTCCCCACATTTCTGTCGTGGAAAGTTCCGGAATCTGTGTGGATCCACAAATTTCCACCCACCCCGAGTTCCCAAAAGTCTTACGAGAAAAACGGTACCTCACTTGTGTGGGTCGGCCTAGTGCCCGCGACAGGAAACGGCGCAAAACGCAACCTGGTCACACCTCAATTTCGCAGTGAAAAATGACCCTTTTTTGGAAAAATTACTAGCTGTAGTTTTTGAACCCTAGCTCTGCGGGCACCTTGGGAAACCTAGCAAACCTATAAATTTTTGAAAACTAGACACCCAGGGGAATCTAGGATGGGGTGACTTGACTGCCTCCCACCAGGGTCTGTTACCCAGAATCCCTTGCAAACCTAAAAAACTTGTCAAAAAAACCTAATTTTCCCCACATTTCTGTCGTGGAAAGTTCCGGAATCTGCGTGGGTCCACAAATTTCCACCCACCCCGCGTTCCCCAAAGTCTTACGAGAAAAACGGTACCTCACTTGTGTGGGTCGGCCTAGTGCCCGCGACAGGAAACGGCACAAAACGCAACGTGGTCACACCTCAATTTCGCAGTGAAAAATGACCCCTTTTCGGCAAAATGACTAGCTGTAGTTTTTGAACCCTAGCTCTGTGGGCACCTTGGGAAACCTAACAAACCTTTACATTTTTGAAAACTAGACACCCAGGGGAATCTAGGATGGGGTGACTTGGCTGCCTCCCACCAGGGTCTGTTACCCAGAATCCCTTGCAAACCTAAAAAATTGTCAAAAAAAACACATTTTCCCCACATTTCTGTCGTGGAAAGTTCCGGAATCTGCGTGGATCCACAAATTTCCACCCACCCCGCGTTCCCCAAAGTCTTACAAGAAAAACGGTACCTCACTTGTGTGGGTCGGCCTAGTGCCCGCGACAGGAAACGGCACAAAACGCAACCTGGTCACACCTCAATTTCGCAGTGAAAAATGACCCTTTTTTGGAAAAATGACTAGCTGTAGTTTTTGAACCCTAGTTCGCGGGCACCTTGGGAAACCTAGCAAACCTATACATTTTTGAAAACTAGACACCCAGGGGAATCTAGGATGGGGTGACTTGACTGCCTCCCACCAGGGTCTGTTACCCAGAATCCCTTGCAAACCTAAAAAATTGTCAAAAAAACCCAAATTTTCCCCACATTTCTGTCGTGGAAAGTTCCGGAATCTGCGTGGATCCACAAATTTCCACCCACCCCGCGTTCCCCAAAGTCCTACGAGAAAAACAGTACCTCACTTTTGTGGGTCAGGCTAGTGCCCGCGACTGGAAGCGGCGCAAAACGCAACGTGGTCACACCTTAATTTCGCAGTGAAAAATGACCCTTTTTTGGCAAAATGACTAGCTGTAGTTTTTGAACCCTAGCTCTGCGGGCACCTTGGGAAACCTAGCAAACCTATACATTTTTGAAAACTAGACACCCAGGGGAATCTAGGATGGGGTGACTTGACTGCCTCCCACCAGGGTCTGTTACCCAGAATCCCTTGCAAACCTAAAAAATTGTAAAAAAAACCCCATTTTACCCACATTTCTGTCGTGGAAAGTTCCGGAATCTGCGTGGATCCACAAATTTCCACCCACCCCGCATTCCCCAAAGTCTTACGAGAAAAACGGTACCTCACTTGTGTGGGTCGGTCTAGTGCCCGCGACAGGAAACGGCACAAAACGCAACGTGGTCACACCTCAATTTCGCAGTGAAAAATGACCCTTTTTTGGCAAAATGACTAGCTGTAGTTTTTGAACCCTAGCTTTGTGGGCACCTTGGGAAACCTAGCAAACCTTTAAATTTTTGAAAACTAGACACCCAGGGGAATCCAGGATGGGGGGACTTGGCTGCCTCCCACCAGGGTCTGTTACCCAGAATCCCTTGCAAACCTAAAAAATTGTCAAAAAAAACACATTTTCCCCACATTTCTGTCGTGGAAAGTTCCGGAATCTGCGTGGATCCACAAATTTCCACCCACCCCGCGTTCCCCAAAGTCTTACGAGAAAAACGGTACCTCACTTGTGGGGGTCGGCCTAGTGCCCGCAACAGGAAACGGCGCAAAACGCAACCTGGTCACACCTCAATTTCGCAGTGAAAAAACTGACCCTTTTTTGGAAAAATGACTAGCTGTAGTTTTTGAACCCTAGCTCTGCGGGCACCTTGGGAAACCTAGCAAACCTATACATTTTTGAAAACTAGACACCCAGGGGAATCTAGGATGGGGTGACTTGACTGCCTCCCACCAGGGTCTGTTACCCAGAATCCCCTGCAAACCTAAAACATTGTCAAGGAAAACACATTTTCCCCACATTTCTGTCGTGGAAAGTTCCAGAATCTGCGTGGGTCCACAAATTTCCACCCACCCCGCGTTCCCCAAAGTCTTACGAGAAAAACGGTACCTCACTTGTGTGGGTCGGCCTAGTGCCCGCGACAGGAAACGGCACAAAACGCAACATGGTCACACCTCAATTTCGCAGTGAAAAATGACCCTTTTTTGGCAAAATGACTAGCTGTAGTTTTTGAACCCTAGCTCTGTGGGCACCTTGGGAAACCTAGCAAACCTTTACATTTTTGAAAACTAGACACCCAGGGGAATCCAGGATGGGGTGACTTGGCTGCCTCCCACCAGGGTCTGTTACCCAGAATCCCTTGCAAACCAAAAAATTGTCAAAAAAAATACATTTTACCCCATTTCTGTCGTGGAAAGTTCCGGAATCTGCATGGGTCCACAAATTTCCACCCACCCCGCGTTCCCCAAAGTCTTACAAGAAAAACGGTACCTCACTTGTGTGGGTCGGCCTAGTGCCCGCGACAGGAAACGGCACAAAACGCAACGTGGTCACACCTCAATTTCGCAGTGAAAAATGACCCTTTTTTGGCAAAATGACTAGCTGTAGTTTTTGAACCCTAGCTCTGTGGGCACCTTGGGAAACCTAGCAAACCTTTACATTTTTGAAAACTAGACACCCAGAGGAATCCAGGATGGGGTGACTTGGCTGCCTCCCACCAGGGTCTGTTACCCAGAATCCCTTGCAAACCTAAAAGATTGTCAAAAAAAACACATTTTCCCCACATTTCTGTCGTGGAAAGTTCCGGAATCTGCGTGGATCCACAAATTTCCACCCACCCCGCGTTCCCAAAAGTCTTACGAGAAAAACGGTACCTCACTTGTGTGGGTCGGCCTAGTGCCCGCGACAGGAAACGGCGCAAAACGCAACCTGGTCACACCTCAATTTCGCAGTGAAAAATGACCCTTTTTTGGAAAAATGACTAGCTGTAGTTTTTGAACCCTAGCTCTGCGGGCACCTTGGGAAACCTAGCAAACCTATACATTTTTGAAAACTAGACACCCAGGGGAATCTAGGATGGGGTGACTTGACTGCCTCCCACCAGGGTCTGTTACCCAGAATCCCTTGCAAACCTAAAAAATTGTCAAAAAAAACACATTTTCCCCACATTTCTGTCGTGGAAAGTTCCGGAATCTGCGTGGATCCACAAATTTCCACCCACCCCGCGTTCCCAAAAGTCTTACGAGAAAAACGGTACCTCACTTGTGTGGGTCGGCCTAGTGCCCGCGACAGGAAACGGCGCAAAACGCAACCTGGTCACACCTCAATTTCGCAGTGAAAAATGACCCTTTTTTGGAAAAATGACTAGCTGTAGTTTTTGAACCCTAGCTCTGTGGGCACCTTGGGAAACCTAGCAAACCTTTACATTTTTATAAACTAGACACCCAGGGGAATCCAGGATGGGGTGACTTGGCTGCCTCCCACCAGGGTCTAGTACCCAGAATCCCTTGCAAACCTAAAAAATTGTCAAAAAAAACAAATTTTCCCCCCATTTCTGTCGTGGAAAGTTCCGGAATCTGCGTGGGTCCACAAATTTCCACCCACCCCGCGTTCCCCAAAGTCTTACGAGAAAAACGGTACCTCACTTGTGTGGGTCGGCCTAGTGCCCGCGACAGGAAACGGCGCAAAACGCAACCTGGTCACACTTTAATTTCGCAGTGAAAAATGACCCTTTTTTGGAAAAATTACTAGCTGTAGTTTTTGAACCCTAGCTCTGCGGGCACCTTGGGAAACCTAGCAAACCTATAAATTTATGAAAACTAGACACCCAGGGGAATCCAGGATGGGGTGACTTGACTGCCTCCCACCAGGGTCTGTTACCCAGAATCCCTTGCAAACCTAAAAAAATTGTCAAAAAAAACACATTTTCCCCACATTTCTGTCGTGGAAAGTTCCGGAATCTGCGTGGATCCACAAATTTCCACCCACCCCGAGTTCCCAAAAGACTTACGAGAAAAACGGTACCTCACTTGTGTGGGTCGGCCTAGTGCCCGCGACAGGAAACGGCGCAAAACGCAGCCTGGTCACACCTCAATTTCGCAGTGAAAAATGACCCTTTTTTGGAAAAATTACTAGCTGTAGTTTTTGAACCCTAGCTCTGCGGGCACCTTGGGAAACCTAGCAAACCTATAAATTTTTGAAAACTAGACACCCAGGGGAATCTAGGATGGGGTGACTTGACTGCCTCCCACCAGGGTCTGTTACCCAGAATCCCTTGCAAACCTAAAAAATTGTCAAAAAAACCTAATTTTCCCCACATTTCTGTCGTGGAAAGTTCCGGAATCTGCGTGGGTCCACAAATTTCCACCCACCCCGCGTTCCCCAAAGTCTTACGAGAAAAACGGTACCTCACTTGTGTGGGTCGGCCTAGTGCCCGCGACAGGAAACGGCACAAAACGCAACGTGGTCACACCTCAATTTCGCAGTGAAAAATGACCCCTTTTCGGCAAAATGACTAGCTGTAGTTTTTGAACCCTAGCTCTGCAAGCACCTTGGGAAACCTAGCAAACCTATACATTTATGAAAACTAGACACCCAGGGGAATCCAGGATGGGGTGACTTGACTGCCTCCCACCAGGGTCTGTTACCCAGAATCCCTTGCAAACCTAAAAAATTGTCAAAAAAAAACATTTTCCCCCCATTTCTGTCGTGGAAAGTTCCGGAATCTGCGTGGATCCACAAATTTCCACCCACCCCGCGTTCCCCAAAGTCTTACAAGAAAAACGGTACCTCACTTGTGTGGGTCAGCCTAGTGCCCGCGACTGGAAGCGGCGCAAAACGCAACGTGGTCACACCTCAATTTCGCAGTGAAAAATGACCCCTTTTCGGCAAAATGACTAGCTGTAGTTTTTGAACCCTAGCTCTGTGGGCACCTTGGGAAACCTAACAAACCTTTACATTTTTGAAAACTAGACACCCAGGGGAACCTAGGATGGGGTGACTTGGCTGCCTCCCACCAGGGTCTGTTACCCAGAATCCCTTGCAAACCTAAAAAATTATCAAAAAAAACACATTTTCCCCACATTGCTGTCGTGGAAAGTTCCGGAATCTGCGTGGATCCACAAATTTCCACCCACCCCGCGTTCCCCAAAGTCTTACAAGAAAAACGGTACCTCACTTGTGTGGGTCGGCCTAGTGCCCGCGACAGGAAACGGCACAAAACGCAACCTGGTCACACCTCAATTTCGCAGTGAAAAATGACCCTTTTTTGGAAAAATGACTAGCTGTAGTTTTTGAACCCTAGTTCGCGGGCACCTTGGGAAACCTAGCAAACCTATACATTTTTGAAAACTAGACACCCAGGGGAATCTAGGATGGGGTGACTTGACTGCCTCCCACCAGGGTCTGTTACCCAGAATCCCTTGCAAACCTAAAAAATTGTCAAAAAAACCCAAATTTTCCCCACATTTCTGTCGTGGAAAGTTCCGGAATCTGCGTGGATCCACAAATTTCCACCCACCCCGCGTTCCCCAAAGTCCTACGAGAAAAACAGTACCTCACTTTTGTGGGTCAGGCTAGTGCCCGCGACTGGAAGCGGCGCAAAACGCAACATGGTCACACCTTAATTTCGCAGTGAAAAATGACCCTTTTTTGGCAAAATGACTAGCTGTAGTTTTTGAACCCTAGCTCTGCGGGCACCTTGGGAAACCTAGCAAACCTATACATTTTTGAAAACTAGACACCCAGGGGAATCTAGGATGGGGTGACTTGACCGCCTCCCACCAGGGTCTGTTACCCAGAATCCCTTGCAAACCTAAAAAATTGTAAAAAAAACCCCATTTTACCCCATTTCTGTCGTGGAAAGTTCCGGAACCTGCATGGGTCCACAAATTTCCACCCACCCCGCGTTCCCCAAAGTCTTACAAGAAAAACGGTACCTCACTTGTGTGGGTCGGCCTAGTGCCCGCGACAGGAAACGGCACAAAACGCAACGTGGTCACACCTCAATTTCGCAGTGAAAAATGACCCTTTTTGGCAAAATGACTAGCTGTAGTTTTTGAACCCTAGCTCTGTGGGCACCTTGGGAAACCTAGCAAACCTATACATTTTTGAAAACTAGACACCCAGGGGAATCTAGGATGGGGTGACTTGACTGCCTCCCACCAGGGTCTGTTACCCAGAATCCCTTGCAAACCTAAAAAATTGTCAAAAAAAACACATTTTCCCCACATTTCTGTCGTGGAAAGTTCCGGAATCTGCGTGGATCCACAAATTTCCACCCACCCCGCGTTCCCAAAAGTCTTACGAGAAAAACGGTACCTCACTTGTGTGGGTCGGCCTAGTGCCCGCGACAGGAAACGGCGCAAAACGCAACCTGGTCACACTTCAATTTCGCAGTGAAAAATGACCCTTTTTTGGAAAAATTACTAGCTGTAGTTTTTGAACCCTAGCTCTGCGGGCACCTTGGGAAACCTAGCAAACCTATACATTTATGAAAACTAGACACCCAGGGTAATCCAGGATGGGGTGACTTGACTGCCTCCCACCAGGGTCTGTTACCCAGAATCCCTTGCAAACCTAAAAAAATTGTCAAAAAAAACACATTTTCCCCACATTTCTGTCGTGGAAAGTTCCGGAATCTGCGTGGATCCATAGATTTCCACCCACCCCGCGTTCCCCAAAGTCTTACAAGAAAAACGGTACCTCACTTGTGTGGGTCAGCCTAGTGCCCGCGACTGGAAGCGGCGCAAAACGCAACGTGGTCACACCTCAATTTCGCAGTGAAAAATGACCCCTTTTCGGCAAAATGACTAGCTGTAGTTTTTGAACCCTAGCTCTGTGGGCACCTTGGGAAACCTAACAAACCTTTACATTTTTGAAAACTAGACACCCAGGGGAATCTAGGATGGGGTGACTTGGCTGCCTCCCACCAGGGTCTGTTACCCAGAATCCCTTGCAAACCTAAAAAATTGTCAAAAAAAACACATTTTTCCCACATTTCTGTCGTGGAAAGTTCCGGAATCTGCGTGGATCCACAAATTTCCACCCACCCCGCGTTCCCCAAAGTCTTACGAGAAAAACGGTACCTCACTTGTGTGGGTCGGCCTAGTGCCCGCGACAGGAAACGGCACAAAACGCAACCTGGTCACACCTCAATTTCGCAGTGAAAAATGACCCTTTTTTGGAAAAATGACTAGCTGTAGTTTTTGAACCCTAGTTCGCGGGCACCTTGGGAAACCTAGCAAACCTATACATTTTTGAAAACTAGACACCCAGGGGAATCTAGGATGGGGTGACTTGACTGCCTCCCACCAGGGTCTGTTACCCAGAATCCCTTGCAAACCTAAAAAATTGTCAAAAAAACCTAATTTTCCCCACATTTCTGTCGTGGAAAGTTCCGGAATCTGCGTGGGTCCACAAATTTCCACCCACCCCGCGTTCCCCAAAGTCTTACGAGAAAAACGGTACCTCACTTGTGTGGGTCGGCCTAGTGCCCGCGACAGGAAACGGCACAAAACGCAACGTGGTCACACCTCAATTTCGCGGTGAAAAATGACCCCTTTTCGGCAAAATGACTAGCTGTAGTTTTTGAACCCTAGCTCTGCGAGCACCTTGGGAAACCTAGCAAACCTATACATTCATGAAAACTAGACACCCAGGGGAATCCAGGATGGGGTGACTTGACTGCCTCCCACCAGGGTCTGTTACCCAGAATCCCTTGCAAACCTAAAAAATTGTCAAAAAAACCACATTTTCCCCACATTTCTGTCGTGGAAAGTTCCGGAATCTGCGTGGATCCATAGATTTCCACCCACCCCGCGTTCCCCAAAGTCTTACAAGAAAAACGGTACCTCACTTGTGTGGGTCAGCCTAGTGCCCGCGACAGGAAACGGCGCAAAACGCAACCTGGTCACACATCAATTTCGTAATGAAAAAGTGACCCCTTTTCGGCAAAATGACTAGCTGTAGTTTTTGAACCCTAGCTCTGCGGGCACCTTGGGAAACCTAGCAAACCTATACATTTTTGAAAACTAGACACGCAGGGGAATCCAGGATGGGGTGACTTGACTGCCTCCCACCAGGGTCTGTTACCCAGAATCCCTTGCAAACCTAAAAAATTGTCAAAAAAAACACATTTTCCCCACATTTCTGTCGTGGAAAGTTCCGGAATCTGCGTGGATCCACAAATTTCCACCCACCCCGCGTTCCCAAAAGTCTTACGAGAAAAACGGTACCTCACTTGTGTGGGTCGGCCTAGTGCCCGCGACTGGAAGCGGCGCAAAACGCAACGTGGTCACACCTCAATTTCGCAGTGAAAAATGACCCTTTTTTGGCAAAATGACTAGCTGTAGTTTTTGAACCCTAGCTCTGCGGGCACCTTGGGAAACCTAGCAAACCTATACATTTTTGAAAACTATACACCCAGGGGAATCCAGGATGGGGTGACTTGACTGCCTCCCACCAGGGTCTGTTACCCAGAATCCCCTGCAAACCTAAAAAAATGTCAAAAAAACACATTTTCCCCACATTTCTGTCGTGGAAAGTTCCGGAATCTGCGTGGATCCACAAATTTCCACCCACCCCACGTTCCAAAAAGTCTTACGAGAAAAACGGTACCTCACTTGTGTGGGTCGGCCTAGTGCCCGCGACAGAAAACGGCGCAAAACGCAACCTGGTCCCACCTCAATTTCGCAGTGAAAAATGACCCTTTTTTGGAAAAATGACTAGCTGTAGTTTTTGAACCCTATGTCTGCAGGCACCTTGGGAAACCTAGCAAACCTATAAATTTTTGAAAACTAGACACCCAGGGGAATCTAGGATGGGGTGACTTGACTGCCTCCCACCAGGGTCTGTTACCCAGAATCCCTTGCAAACCTAAGAAATTGTCAAAAAAACCACATTTTCCCCACATTTCTGTCGTGGAAAGTTCCGGAATCTGCGTGGGTCCACAAGTTTCCACCCACCCCGCGTTCCCCAAAGTCTTACGAGAAAAACGGTACCTCACTTGTGTGGGTCGGCCTAGTGCCCGCGACAGGAAACGGCACAAAACGCAACGTGGTCACACCTCAATTTCGCAGTGAAAAATGACCCCTTTTCGGCAAAATGACTAGCTGTAGTTTTTGAACCCTAGCTCTGCGAGCACCTTGGGAAACCTAGCAAACCTATACATTCATGAAAACTAGACACCCAGGGGAATCCAGGATGGGGTGACTTGACTGCCTCCCACCAGGGTCTGTTACCCAGAATCCCTTGCAAACCTAAAAAATTGTCAAAAAAACCACATTTTCCCCACATTTCTGTCGTGGAAAGTTCCGGAATCTGCGTGGATCCATAGATTTCCACCCACCCCGCGTTCCCCAAAGTCTTACAAGAAAAACGGTACCTCACTTGTGTGGGTCAGCCTAGTGCCCGCGACAGGAAACGGCGCAAAACGCAACCTGGTCACACATCAATTTCGTAATGAAAAAGTGACCCCTTTTCGGCAAAATGACTAGCTGTAGTTTTTGAACCCTAGCTCTGCGGGCACCTTGGGAAACCTAGCAAACCTATACATTTTTGAAAACTAGACACGCAGGGGAATCCAGGATGGGGTGACTTGACTGCCTCCCACCAGGGTCTGTTACCCAGAATCCCTTGCAAACCTAAAAAATTGTCAAAAAAAACACATTTTCCCCACATTTCTGTCGTGGAAAGTTCCGGAATCTGCGTGGATCCACAAATTTCCACCCACCCCGCGTTCCCAAAAGTCTTACGAGAAAAACGGTACCTCACTTGTGTGGGTCGGCCTAGTGCCCGCGACTGGAAGCGGCGCAAAACGCAACGTGGTCACACCTCAATTTCGCAGTGAAAAATGACCCTTTTTTGGCAAAATGACTAGCTGTAGTTTTTGAACCCTAGCTCTGCGGGCACCTTGGGAAACCTAGCAAACCTATACATTTTTGAAAACTATACACCCAGGGGAATCCAGGATGGGGTGACTTGACTGCCTCCCACCAGGGTCTGTTACCCAGAATCCCCTGCAAACCTAAAAAAATGTCAAAAAAACACATTTTCCCCACATTTCTGTCGTGGAAAGTTCCGGAATCTGCGTGGATCCACAAATTTCCACCCACCCCACGTTCCAAAAAGTCTTACGAGAAAAACGGTACCTCACTTGTGTGGGTCGGCCTAGTGCCCGCGACAGAAAACGGCGCAAAACGCAACCTGGTCCCACCTCAATTTCGCAGTGAAAAATGACCCTTTTTTGGAAAAATGACTAGCTGTAGTTTTTGAACCCTATGTCTGCAGGCACCTTGGGAAACCTAGCAAACCTATAAATTTTTGAAAACTAGACACCCAGGGGAATCTAGGATGGGGTGACTTGACTGCCTCCCACCAGGGTCTGTTACCCAGAATCCCTTGGAAACCTAAGAAATTGTCAAAAAAACCACATTTTCCCCACATTTCTGTCGTGGAAAGTTCCGGAATCTGCGTGGGTCCACAAGTTTCCACCCACCCCGCGTTCCCCAAAGTCTTACGAGAAAAACGGTACCTCACTTGTGTGGGTCGGCCTAGTGCCCGCGACAGGAAACGGCACAAAACGCAACGTGGTCACACCTCAATTTCGCAGTGAAAAATGACCCCTTTTCGGCAAAATGACTAGCTGTAGTTTTTGAACCCTAGCTCTGCGAGCACCTTGGGAAACCTAGCAAACCTATACATTTTTGAAAACTAGACACCCAGGGGAATCCAGGATGGGGTGACTTGACTGCCTCCCACCAGGGTCTGTTACCCAGAATCCCTTGCAAACCTAAAAAATTGTCAAAAAAACACATTTTCCCCACATTTCTGTCGTGGAAAGTTCCGGAATCTGCGTGGATCCACAAATTTCCACCCACCCCGCGTTCCCAAAAGTCTTACGAGAAAAACGGTACCTCACTTGTGTGGGTCGGCCTAGTGCCTGCGACAGGAAACGGCGCAAAACGCAACCTGGTCACACCTCAATTTCGCAGTGAAAAATGACCCTTTTTTGGCAAAATGACTAGCTGTAGTTTTTGAACCCTAGCTTTGTGGGCACCTTGGGAAACCTAGCAAACCTTTACATTTTTGATAACTAGACACCCAGGGGAATCCAGGATGGGGTGACTTGGCTGCCTCCCACCAGGGTCTGTTACCCAGAATCCCTTGCAAACCTAAAAAATTGTCAAAAAAAACACATTTTCCCCACATTTCTGTCGTGGAAAGTTCCGGAATCTGCGTGGATCCACAAATTTCCACCCACCCCGTGTTCCCCAAAGTCTTACGAGAAAAACAGTACCTCACTTGTGTGGGTCGGCCTAGTGCCCGCGACAGGAAACGGCGCAAAACGCAACCTGGTCACACCTCAATTTCGCAGTGAAAAAATGACCCTTTTTTGGAAAAATGACTAGCTGTAGTTTTTGAACCCTAGCTCTGCGGGCACCTTGGGAAACCTAGCAAACCTATACATTTTTGAAAACTAGACACCCAGGGGAATCTAGGATGGGGTGACTTGACTGCCTCCCACCAGGGTCTGTTACCCAGAATCCCTTGCAAACCTAAACAATTGTAAAAAAAAACACATTTCCCCCACATTTCTGTCGTGGAAAGTTCCGGAATCTGCGTGGATCCACAAATTTCCACCCACCCCGCGTTCCCCAAAGTCTTGCGAGAAAAACGGTACCTCACTTGTGTGGGTCGGCCTAGTGCCCGCGACAGGAAACGGCGCAAAACGCAACCTGGTCACACCTCAATTTCGCAGTGAAAAATGACCCTTTTTTGGAAAAATGACTAGCTGTAGTTTTTGAACCCTAGCTCTGCGGGCACCTTAGGAAACCTAGCAAACCTATACATTTTTGAAAACTAGACACTCAGGGGAATCCAGGATGGGGTGACTTGACTGCCTCCCACCAGGGTCTGTTACCCAGAATCCCTTGCAAACCTAAAAAATTGTCAAAAAAAACACATTTTCCCCACATTTCTGTTGTGGAAAGTTCCGGAATCTGCGTGGATCTATAGATTTCCACCCACCCCGCGTTCCCCAAAGTCTTTCAAGAAAAACGGTACCTCACTTGTGTGGGTCAGCCTAGTGCCCGCGACTGGAAGCGGCGCAAAACGCAACGTGGTCACACCTCAATTTCGCAGTGAAAAATGACCCTTTTTTGGAAAAATGACTAGCTGTAGTTTTTGAACCCTAGCTCTGCGAGCACCTTGGGAAACCTAGCAAACCTATACATTTTTGAAAACTAGACACCCAGGGGAATCCAGGATGGGGTGACTTGACTGCCTCCCACCAGGGTCTGTTACCCAGAATCCCTTGCAAACCTAAAAAATTGTCAAAAAAACCACATTTTCCCCACATTTCTGTCATGGAAAGTTCCGGAATCGGCGTGGATCCATAGATTTCCACCCACCCCGCGTTCCCCAAAGTCTTACGAGAAAAACGGTACCTCCCTTGTGTGGGTCGGCCTAGTGCCCGCGACAGGAAACGGCACAAAACGCAACATGGTCACACCTCAATTTCGCAGTGAAAAATGACCCTTTTTTGGCAAAATGACTAGCTGTAGTTTTTGAACCCTAGCTCTGTGGGCACCTTGGGAAACCTAGCAAACCTTTACATTTTTGAAAACTAGACACCCAGGGGAATCCAGGATGGGGTGACTTGGCTGCCTCCCACCAGGGTCTGTTACCCAGAATCCCTTGCAAACCTAAAAAATTGTCAAAAAAAACACATTTTCCCCACATTTCTGTCGTGGAAAGTTCCGGAATCTGCGTGGATCCACAAATTTCCACCCACCCCGCGTTCCCAAAAGTCTTACGAGAAAAACGGTACCTCACTTGTGTGGGTCGGCCTAGTGCCCGCGACAGGAAACGGCGCAAAACGCAACCTGGTCACACCTCAATTTCGCAGTGAAAAATGACCCTTTTTTGGAAAAATGACTAGCTGTAGTTTTTTAACCCTAGCTCTGCGAGCACCTTGGGAAACCTAGCAAACCTATACATTTATGAAAACTAGACACCCAGGGGAATCCAGGATGGGGTGACTTGACTGCCTCCCACCAGGGTCTGTTACCCAGAATCCCTTGCAAACCTAAAAAATTGTCAAAAAAACCACATTTTCCCCACATTTCTGTCGTGGAAAGTTCCGGAATCGGCGTGGATCCATAGATTTCCACCCACCCCGCGTTCCCCAAAGTCTTACGAGAAAAACGGTACCTCACTTGTGTGGGTCGGCCTAGTGCCCGCGACAGGAAACGGCACAAAACGCAACATGGTCACACCTCAATTTCGCAGTGAAAAATGACCCTTTTTTGGCAAAATGACTAGCTGTAGTTTTTGAACCCTAGCTCTGTGGGCACCTTGGGAAACCTAGCAAACCTTTACATTTTTGAAAACTAGACACCCAGGGGAATACAGGATGGGGTGACTTGGCTGCCTCCCACCAGGGTCTGTTACCCAGAATCCCTTGCAAACCTAAAAAATTGTCAAAAAAAACACATTTTCCCCACATTTCTGTCGTGGAAAGTTCCGGAATCTGCGTGGATCCACAAATTTCCACCCACCCCGCGTTCCCAAAAGTCTTACAAGAAAAACGGTACCTCACTTGTGTGGGTCGGCCTAGTGCCCGCGACAGGAAACGGCGCAAAACGCAACCTGGTCACACCTCAATTTCGCAGTGAAAAATGACCCTTTTTTGGAAAAATGACTAGCTGTAGTTTTTGAACCCTAGCTCTGCGGGCACCTTGGGAAACCTAGCAAACCTATAAATTTTTGAAAACTAGACACCCAGGGGAATCTAGGATGGGGTGACTTGACTGCCTCCCACCAGGGTCTGTTACCCAGAATCCCTTGCAAACCTAAAAAATTGTCCAAAAAAACACATTTTTCCCACATTTCTGTCGTGGAAAGTTCCGGAATCTGCGTGGGTCCACAAATTTCCACCCACCCCGCGTTCCCCAAAGTCTTACGAGAAAAACGGTACCTCACTTGTGTGGGTCGGCCTAGTGCCTGCGACAGGAAACGGCGCAAAACGCAACCTGGTCACACCTCAATTTCGCAGTGAAAAATGACCCTTTTTTGGCAAAATGACTAGCTGTAGTTTTTGAACGCTAGCTTTGTGGACACCTTGGGAAACCTAGCAAACCTTTACATTTTTGATAACTAGACACCCAGGGGAATCCAGGATGGGGTGACTTGGCTGCCTCCCACCAGGGTCTGTTACCCAGAATCCCTTGCAAACCTAAAAAATTGTCAAAAAAAACACATTTTCCCCATATTTCTGTCGTGGAAAGTTCCGGAATCTGCGTGGATCCACAAATTTCCACCCACCCCGCGTTCCCCAAAGTCTTACGAGAAAAACAGTACCTCACTTGTGTGGGTCGCCCTAGTGCCCGCGACAGGAAACGGCGCAAAACGCAACCTGGTCACACCTCAATTTCGCAGTGAAAAAATGACCCTTTTTTGGAAAAATGACTAGCTGTAGTTTTTGAACCCTAGCTCTGCGGGCACCTTGGGAAACCTAGCAAACCTATACATTTTTGAAAACTAGACACCCAGGGGAATCTAGGATGGGGTGACTTGACTGCCTCCCACCAGGGTCCCTTACCCAGAATCCCTTGCAAACCTAAACAATTGTAAAAAAAAACACATTTCCCCCACATTTCTGTCGTGGAAAGTTCCGGAATCTGCGTGGATCCACAAATTTCCACCCACCCCGCGTTCCCCAAAGTCTTGCGAGAAAAACGGTACCTCACTTGTGTGGGTCGGCCTAGTGCCCGCGACAGGAAACGGCGCAAAACGCAACCTGGTCACACCTCAATTTCGCAGTGAAAAATGACCCTTTTTTGGAAAAATGACTAGCTGTAGTTTTTGAACCCTAGCTCTGCGGGCACCTTAGGAAACCTAGCAAACCTATACATTTTTGAAAACTAGACACCCAGGGGAATCCAGGATGGGGTGACTTGACTGCCTCCCACCAGGGTCTGTTACCCAGAATCCCCTGCAAACCTAAAAAATTGTCAAGAAAAACACATTTTCCCCACATTTCTGTCGTGGAAAGTTCCGGAATCTGCGTGGGTCCACAAATTTCCACCCATCCCGCGTTCCCCAAAGTCTTACGAGAAAAACGGTACCTCACTTGTGTAGGTCGGCCTAGAGCCCGCAACAGGAAACGGCACAAAACGCAACGAGGTCACACCTCAATTTCGCAGTGAAAAATGACCCTTTTTTGGCAAAATGACTAGCTGTAGTTTTTGAACCCTAGCTCTGTGGGCACCTTGGGAAACCTAGCAAACCTTTACATTTTTATAAACTAGACACCCAGGGGAATCCAGGATGGGGTGACTTGGCTGCCTCCCACCAGGGTCTGTTACCCAGAATCCCTTGCAAACCTAAAAAATTGTCAAAAAAAACACATTTTCCCCCCATTTCTGTCGTGGAAAGTTCCGGAATCTGCGTGGGTCCACAAATTTCCACCCACCCCGCGTTTCCCAAAGTCTTACGAGAAAAACGGTACCTCACTTGTGTGGGTCGGCCTAGTGCCCGCGACAGGAAACGGCACAAAACGCAACATGGTCACACCTCAATTTCGCAGTGAAAAATGACCCTTTTTTGGCAAAATGACTAGCTGTAGTTTTTGAACCCTAGCTCTGTGGGCACCTTGGGAAACCTAGCAAACCTTTACATTTTTGAAAACTAGACACCCAGGGGAATCCAGGATGGGGTGACTTGGCTGCCTCCCACCAGGGTCTGTTACCCAGAATCCCTTGCAAACCTAAAAAATTGTCAAAAAAAACACATTTTCCCCACATTTCTGTAGTGGAAAGTTCCGGAATCTGCGTGGATCCACAAATTTCCACCCACCCCGCGTTCCCAAAAGTCTTACGAGAAAAACGGTACCTCACTTGTGTGGGTCGGCCTAGTGCCCGCGACAGGAAACGGCGCAAAACGCAACCTGGTCACACCTCAATTTCGCAGTGAAAAATGACCCTTTTTTGGAAAAATGACTAGCTGTAGTTTTTGAACCCTAGCTCTGCGAGCACCTTGGGAAACCTAGCAAACCTATACATTTTTGAAAACTAGACACCCAGGGGAATCCAGGATGGGGTGACTTGACTGCCTCCCACCAGGGTCTGTTACCCAGAATCCCTTGCAAACCTAAAAAATTGTCAAAAAAACCACATTTTCCCCACATTTCTGTCGTGGAAAGTTCCGGAATCGGCGTGGATCCATAGATTTCCACCCACCCCGCGTTCCCCAAAGTCTTACGAGAAAAACGGTACCTCACTTGTGTGGGTCGGCCTAGTGCCCGCGACAGGAAACGGCACAAAACGCAACATGGTCACACCTCAATTTCGCAGTGAAAAATGACCCTTTTTTGGCAAAATGACTAGCTGTAGTTTTTGAACCCTAGCTCTGTGGGCACCTTGGGAAACCTAGCAAACCTTTACATTTTTGAAAACTAGACACCCAGGGGAATCCAGGATGGGGTGACTTGGCTGCCTCCCACCAGGGTCTGTTACCCAGAATCCCTTGCAAACCTAAAAAATTGTCAAAAAAACCACATTTTCCCCACATTTCTGTCGTGGAAAGTTCCGGAATCTGCGTGGATCCACAAATTTCCACCCACCCCGCGTTCCCAAAAGTCTTACAAGAAAAACGGTACCTCACTTGTGTGGGTCGGCCTAGTGCCCGCGACAGGAAACGGCGCAAAACGCAACCTGGTCACACCTCAATTTCGCAGTGAAAAATGACCCTTTTTTGGAAAAATGACTAGCTGTAGTTTTTGAACCCTAGCTCTGCGGGCACCTTGGGAAACCTAGCAAACCTATAAATTTTTGAAAACTAGACACCCAGGGGAATCTAGGATGGGGTGACTTGACTGCCTCCCACCAGGGTCTGTTACCCAGAATCCCTTGCAAACCTAAAAAATTGTCAAAAAAAACACATTTTCCCCACATTTCTGTCGTGGAAAGTTCCGGAATCTGCGTGGGTCCACAAATTTCCACCCACCCCGCGTTCCCCAAAGTCTTACGAGAAAAACGGTACCTCACTTGTGTGGGTCGGCCTAGTGCCTGCGACAGGAAACGGCGCAAAACGCAACCTGGTCACACCTCAATTTCGCAGTGAAAAATGACCCTTTTTTGGCAAAATGACTAGCTGTAGTTTTTGAACGCTAGCTTTGTGGGCACCTTGGGAAACCTAGCAAACCTTTACATTTTTGATAACTAGACACCCAGGGGAATCCAGGATGGGGTGACTTGGCTGCCTCCCACCAGGGTCTGTTACCCAGAATCCCTTGCAAACCTAAAAAATTGTCAAAAAAAACACATTTTCCCCATATTTCTGTCGTGGAAAGTTCCGGAATCTGCGTGGATCCACAAATTTCCACCCACCCCGCGTTCCCCAAAGTCTTACGAGAAAAACAGTACCTCACTTGTGTGGGTCGCCCTAGTGCCCGCGACAGGAAACGGCGCAAAACGCAACCTGGTCACACCTCAATTTCGCAGTGAAAAAATGACCCTTTTTTGGAAAAATGACTAGCTGTAGTTTTTGAACCCTAGCTCTGCGGGCACCTTGGGAAACCTAGCAAACCTATACATTTTTGAAAACTAGACACCCAGGGGAATCTAGGATGGGGTGACTTGACTGCCTCCTACCAGGGTCCGTTACCCAGAATCCCTTGCAAACCTAAACAATTGTAAAAAAAAACACATTTCCCCCACATTTCTGTCGTGGAAAGTTCCGGAATCTGCGTGGATCCACAAATTTCCACCCACCCCGCGTTCCCCAAAGTCTTGCGAGAAAAACGGTACCTCACTTGTGTGGGTCGGCCTAGTGCCCGCGACAGGAAACGGCGCAAAACGCAACCTGGTCACACCTCAATTTCGCAGTGAAAAATGACCCTTTTTTGGAAAAATGACTAGCTGTAGTTTTTGAACCCTAGCTCTGCGGGCACCTTAGGAAACCTTGCAAACCTATACATTTTTGAAAACTAGACACCCAGGGGAATCCAGGATGGGGTGACTTGACTGCCTCCCACCAGGGTCTGTTACCCAGAATCCCCTGCAAACCTAAAAAATTGTCAAGAAAAACACATTTTCCCCACATTTCTGTCGTGGAAAGTTCCGGAATCTGCGTGGGTCCACAAATTTCCACCCATCCCGCGTTCCCCAAAGTCTTACGAGAAAAACGGTACCTCACTTGTGTGGGTCGGCCTAGAGCCCGCAACAGGAAACGGCACAAAACGCAACGAGGTCACACCTCAATTTCGCAGTGAAAAATGACCCTTTTTTGGCAAAATGACTAGCTGTAGTTTTTGAACCCTAGCTCTGTGGGCACCTTGGGAAACCTAGCAAACCTTTACATTTTTATAAACTAGACACCCAGGGGAATCCAGGATGGGGTGACTTGGCTGCCTCCCACCAGGGTCTGTTACCCAGAATCCCTTGCAAACCTAAAAAATTGTCAAAAAAAACACATTTTCCCCCCATTTCTGTCGTGGAAAGTTCCGGAATCTGCGTGGGTCCACAAATTTCCACCCACCCCGCGTTCCCCAAAGTCTTACGAGAAAAACGGTACCTCACTTGTGTGGGTCGGCCTAGTGCCCGCGACAGGAAACGGCGCAAAACGCAACCTGGTCACACTTCAATTTCGCAGTGAAAAATGACCCTTTTTCGGCAAAATGACTAGCTGTAGTTTTTGAACCCTAGCTCTGCGGGCACCTTGGGAAACCTAGCAAACCTATACATTTATGAAAACTAGACACCCAGGGGAATCCAGGATGGGGTGACTTGACTGCCTCCCACCAGGGTCTGTTACCCAGAATCCCTTGCAAACCTAAAAAATTGTCAAAAAAAACACATTTTCCCCACATTTCTGTCGTGGAAAGTTCCGGAATCTGCGTGGATCCATAGATTTCCACCCACCCCGTGTTCCCCAAAGTCTTACGAGAAAAACGGTACCTCACTTGTGTGGGTCAGCCTAGTGCCCGTGACTGGAAGCGGCGCAAAACGCAACGTGGTCACACCTCAATTTCGCAGTGAAAAATGACCCTTTTTTGGAAAAATGACTAGCTGTAGTTTTTGAACCCTAGCTCTGCGAGCACCTTGGGAAACCTATCAAACCTATACATTTTTGAAAACTAGACACCCAGGGGAATCCAGGATGGGGTGACTTGACTGCCTCCCACCAGGGTCTGTTACCCAGAATCCCTTGCAAACCTAAAAAATTGTCAAAAAAAACACATTTTCCCCACATTTCTGTCGTGGAAAGTTCCGGAATCGGCGTGGATCCATAGATTTCCACCCACCCCGCGTTCCCCAAAGTCTTACGAGAAAAACGGTACCTCACTTGTGTGGGTCGGCCTAGTGCCCGCGACAGGAAACGGCACAAAACGCAACATGGTCACACCTCAATTTCGCAGTGAAAAATGACCCTTTTTTGGCAAAATGACTAGCTGTAGTTTTTGAACCCTAGCTCTGTGGGCACCTTGGGAAACCTAGCAAACCTTTACATTTTTGAAAACTAGACACTCAGGGGAATCCAGGATGGGGTGACTTGGCTGCCTCCCACCAGGGTCTGTTACCCAGAATCCCTTGCAAACCTAAAAAATTGTCAAAAAAAACCACATTTTCCCCACATTTCTGTCGTGGAAAGTTCCGGAATCTGCGTGGATCCACAAATTTCCACCCACCCCGAGTTCCCAAAAGTCTTACGAGAAAAACGGTACCTCACTTGTGTGGGTCGGCCTAGTGCCCGCGACAGGAAACGGCGCAAAACGCAACCTGGTCACACCTCAATTTCGCAGTGAAAAATGACCCTTTTTTGGAAAAATGACTAGCTGTAGTTTTTGAACCCTAGCTCTGCGGGCACCTTGGGAAACCTAGCAAACCTATAAATTTTTGAAAACTAGACACCCAGGGGAATCTAGGATGTGGTGACTTGACTGCCTCCCACCAGGGTCTGTTACCCAGAATCCCTTGCAAACCTAAATAATTGTCAAAAAAAACACATTTTCCCCACATTTCTGTCGTGGAAAGTTCCGGAATCTGCGTGGGTCCACAAATTTCCACCCACCCCGCGTTCCCCAAAGTCTTACAAGAAAAACGGTACCTCACTTGTGTGGGTCGGCCTAGTGCCCGCGACAGGAAACGGCGCAAAACGCAACCTGGTCACACTTCAATTTCGTAGTGAAAAAGTGACCCCTTTTCGGCAAAATGACTAGCTGTAGTTTTTGAACCCTAGCTCTGCGGGCACCTCGGGAAACCTAGCAAACCTATACATTTTTGAAAACTAGACACCCAGGGGAATCCAGGATGGGGTGACTTGACTGCCTCCCACCAGGGTCTGTTACCCAGAATCCCTTGCAAACCTAAAAAATTGTCAAAAAAAACACATTTTCCCCACATTTCTGTCGTGGAAAGTTCCGGAATCTGCGTGGGTCCACAAATTTCCACCCACCCCGCGTTCCCCAAAGTCTTACGAGAAAAACGGTACCTCACTTGTGTGGGTCGGCCTAGTGCCTGCGACAGGAAACGGCGCAAAACGCAACCTGGTCACACCTCAATTTCGCAGTGAAAAATGACCCTTTTTTGGCAAAATGACTAGCTGTAGTTTTTGAACGCTAGCTTTGTGGGCACCTTGGGAAACCTAGCAAACCTTCACATTTTTGATAACTAGACACCCAGGGGAATCCAGGATGGGGTGACTTGGCTGCCTCCCACCAGGGTCTGTTACCCAGAATCCCTTGCAAACCTAAAAAATTGTCAAAAAAAACACATTTTCCCCATATTTCTGTCGTGGAAAGTTCCGGAATCTGCGTGGATCCACAAATTTCCACCCACCCCGCGTTCCCCAAAGTCTTACGAGAAAAACAGTACCTCACTTGTGTGGGTCGCCCTAGTGCCCGCGACAGGAAACGGCGCAAAACGCAACCTGGTCACACCTCAATTTCGCAGTGAAAAAATGACCCTTTTTTGGAAAAATGACTAGCTGTAGTTTTTGAACCCTAGCTCTGCGGGCACCTTGGGAAACCTAGCAAACCTATACATTTTCGAAAACTAGACACCCAGGGGAATCTAGGATGGGGTGACTTGACTGCCTCCCACCAGGGTCCGTTACCCAGAATCCCTTGCAAACCTAAACAATTGTAAAAAAAAACACATTTTCCCCACATTTCTGTCGTGGAAAGTTCCGGAATCTGCGTGGATCCATAGATTTCCACCCACCCCGTGTTCCCCAAAGTCTTACGAGAAAAACGGTACCTCACTTGTGTGGGTCAGCCTAGTGCCCGTGACTGGAAGCGGCGCAAAACGCAACGTGGTCACACCTCAATTTCGCAGTGAAAAATGACCCTTTTTTGGAAAAATGACTAGCTGTAGTTTTTGAACCCTAGCTCTGCGAGCACCTTGGGAAACCTAGCAAACCTATACATTTTTGAAAACTAGACACCCAGGGGAATCCAGGATGGGGTGACTTGACTGCCTCCCACCAGGGTC